>NC_053424.1:64015568-64315568 GCF_007990345.1 Gossypium hirsutum | reverse complement strand
TCACTTTAATCTATAACGAAAATATTCTTTTCAAAGATTTTTAATTAAAACATGAGTTTTACAATAACGCTCCAATGAATTTTACATCAAGAAGGGTTTTCAATGAAAACATGGTTTTCGAAAAACACTTCAATGTGACACGCCGAATCTGAGTTTGGGGTGTTACACGATTATTGTTTCTTGTTCGAACTTGGATTCGATTTGAGCTTGGTTATTAAGTATTTTAATATTTTTCTTTCACTTATTAATTGTCGACATCGATATCTCCATAGCTGTCAAAGGATTTCACGAATCTAAGCGTATCTAACTTACAAAAACAAATCAATTTCTATTTCCCTATTGTTTTAGTTTAATTTGTGTTCTTGCATGATTAAATTGATTCTTAGGAAAATGACATCTAGATCCATGAGTGGCTAAGTCCTTCGAAAAGATTAACGAGCGGATGTTGGAGTAATTAACGGAAGAACGAGGGTTTCCGATAAGAATTAATTGGTAAAAATTATGTATGCTTAAACCTAGGATTGACGACCCTAGGAAGTCATTTACTAAACAAGGTTGAGAGAAAAATTTGTCGAGTAAATCATAATTTATCCTATTTTAGAGAGTGAGGTCGAGAGATAAGTGAATATTTATCGATTAAGTAATTAGTTAGAGGCCGATATGTAATAATTGGTTAGATATTAGCTAATTAATAAGAACCACTAAAGCAAGTTAATCTTCTTCCTGTTAAAATAGATTACTGTGTTGATTAAGTTTGTTTTATTTTATTTCAGAATACTAATTCTCGTTATTATTATTTATATTAATATGATATTTTGGTGAATACTATTTAGACCTTTTATTGTAGAAGATAATTTTAGAGTTAATCCATCCTCCATTGGATACGATCCTCGAAGTACTTCCAATACCTCGTTGTACAAACCTATATTACAATTGGACTGGTATACTTGTAGACACCATTGCTTTAATTTGATATCTTTTTGTTGTAGTATTTCTAGTCTAGACATTCGCACATTTGGCGGCAGTTAAGAGCATATCGAATGTTTAGAATGCACAAATTAAAATCAATTAAGCTTCTACTACTTTCTCATTTCCTTTGACTTTAAAACTTTTATCAACCTCCTTAGCTTCAATTTCAATACCAAAACAAAAAATTAAGTTAGAATAGTATCAATTAACAATTAAAGATCCTAAATCTAATCAAATAATGCAATTTGATAAAGCAAAACACTAATTTCAAATTTTTAGCTCTTAATCAAAACTCCCCTATTCTGAATTCTAATGTTTTGCAAATGATTTAGAACTTTAAAACACTCTAATCCTCCTTTAAAAACAATAAATATTATCTAGAATCCTAACTCTATCTTTTTCTCTAGAATGTCACTCTTCATTTAAGAACTCATCAAACCTTACTCAGATTTGAATTTTCTTATCTCAATGATGTTCTAAACTTAAAAACATTGAGAACGGAACCTTGAAACACCAAGAAAATATCTACAATCACAAACTCTCTCCTCAACTAGAGATTAATGTGATTGTCTACACTACTATGAAAATGAAATTGTATAATACGTCCCCTCAATTTGGATATTATCAAATGGGATATTTGCTTAGATACCTTTGAGCCAATAACTAAATAAAGACCGTAATTCAATTCATATATTAATTTTTAATTTTTTAACTCTAAGTCAATTAATGTTAAAAGGGCATATACTAAACCCTAAAAGTTTATCCGTTCTTGGGAAAACTTTCAATTTGACTTCCTGAAGTGCCTCGAGTTACTAATTCCAAAAAATTATGAAATTTTTTATATCAGAAAGTTTTGAGTTGTTGCTATCATCTATACTTGGCTCTAGCGCTCCATTTGAGATTTCTCTTGTTCATCATTTGACTTCAATACTAGAAAGTATCTTGAAGTGTAAACTACGATATCCCATAACTCAATTCCACTCTTAAGGCCTAAACTACTCAAATAATAATCTTTTTATGCCCTTTTTTCAGTAGAATACAAATTATTTCCAAAAATTTCATTGAAAATAATCTGACAATTTCAGACGAAACACTTTCTATAAAAATAATTTAACATTTTCGGATGAAAAGCTTTTTCAGATAAAATCATTTGAAATTTGAGCATTTTATACAGAATTTTTAGTCGAAAAATATAATTTTGCTTGTAGTGTAATTTGTCTATTCAAAACAGAAGCAATGAATATTTGAATTTGTTTTTTTCATAATGAATTTATTCCTTGAATAAATTAAATAGATGAGAAATTATTTGAGCATTAACAGTGTAGATTGAAAATTTAGAAATTTTAGATTGCAAATTTAATTATTGATGAGCACTTATTCTAATTTAGAAAGTGACGATTTATTATTCAATGGATACATTTCCATGGGACATATTTCTTCTAAGATGTATGTCGAACATGAAGGGTTGTGACTCCTCAAAATAATATCCATTGAGTGCATATAAATAGAGGGTCTATGGTGCTCACAAAATTATTACAATCAATCCTATTTTTAGAAATTACAGTAAGAGTTAGGGAATTCCTCTATTTTTCTAATCAAAGGAAATTCCAAAGTTTCGTTGTACTCTAGGAGGACATTTGTCTTAACCCTCTAGCAACTTTGTGTACGGCCAAATAGTTCTCTTTGAAAAGCGTCATCTGTGCCTTAAAGTCTATTGTTTAATTCAATATCGTCTTCGGGTCTATCTTCTTCACTCAATATATCCAACAATCAAAGAGAACTATTTTGGAGATGGTGACGGTGTAACACCCCTAATCCATATCCTTCGTCAGATTAGGGTTACAGAGCATTACCGATTAATCAAAAAACATTTAACATCATAACATTAAATTGAATAACCTCAATAAAAACCAACCAATCATATGCATTTTGTCCTTAAATTGAGCCTTCGAGATCCTAAAAATAGCTTAGAAGCAATTCAGGACTAACTTGGAACAAATCAAGAAATTTTAGAAAAATATGAAAAATTCCAAAAATAGAGGACACACGGCTGTGGATATTGCCCCAAGCCGTGTAACTTTTGAAATAGGGACACACAACCATGTCCCTTCCCGTGTAGCTAACTGATTTGGGCCACACGACTGTATCGTAGGCCGTGTGCCAGACTTTGTATCTCTTTGACTTGTGACACACAACCGTGTTGTAGGCTGTGTAACACATTGACTTAATACACATGGTCCTGTCGTAGGCCATGTGTGGCACATGGCCAAGTGGCACAGGCGTTCCCAGGCTATGTGTACCTAAATGAACCTTAAATATCAAGTTTACGACTTCAAGCTTTCTTGAACACTAAGCAACCTATTTACCAACCATTAGACCCATTTAAAATGACATTAAACAAGGTCAAATCATGCTATTTCAACCATCCTAACTGTCTTACCAATGTACCTTCATTGGTACCACAAGTATACACAATTATACAGCAATATGAGTTATCAACCAAAACATGTCAATTCACACAACTTAACACCCAACCAATATGCCTATCATAGGCACCTCAAATCACAATATTGCAATATAACATATACTATAAACTTGTACCAAAAACATCTTCCTTCGTTCACATATATCATAATAAGTTGTCTACTTGCACTTAGGATCAATCTTTATAGATTTACATACTAAAACAAAAGTAATGACAAACAAGCCTATTACATGCCATATAATCCAAAAAAAAAACATTCCAAAAACTACCAAAAAATGGATGGATAGTGTGACTCGAGTGCTGATCCGATCGTCTAACCTTCAAAAGTATCTACAAGAACAAAAATTAACACAAGTAAGCTTATATAAGTTCGTCATACAAGAGTAATAAATCTTACTGAAGTAAATATAACAATTTAATAAAAAATGATCCAATAACACATGTTTTCTATCATCCACAACTACATACCCGTGAATTACATCTCTCAATTCAAAGCTCAACCAATAATCCCCGAGAATATATACATATCCACAATATAATTAATTCTAGATATCAATTACATGCCATGACATTCAAAGTTATTATACAAGTATAATACAAAAATTTACAATATGATGAATGACTTACGAATACGAGTATACAAGTAATCCAACCAAAACACGCCAAGTGCTCCGAAAAGCTAATCCAATTAATAACATGCCAAATGCTTAGAAGAGCTAATCCAATTGATATAACACGCGAAATGCTCCGAAGAGCTATACATCCACCCCTACAACATGCTAGAAGAAGATAGTTTAACACGAGGATTCGCAACAAATGTTGAACCTCAGTATACTTGGGAAAAACATATAAAGCAAACCTTATCAATCTCCACTCCAAACCTTGCATAACACGTCGTCAATACATTGTACTCTATCCGCCATTCATTCGACCCAAATATTGAAATTTAATAACATTTTCTAAAATAACTTTACATCATCAATAAAATAATTAATATCTATTATATCATGTTATAATATCATACAATTCATATAGATATTAAATTATAAACCGTACGAACGTATCTGGACTGAATTGTAATAGTTGCAAAAATTTAGGGATTATTCCGTAATTTTTCCTTTTCCACGTAAATTAACAGGGTCTTGATCTAAAATATAAAATTCCCAATTATTAGCTTACAGTTCATATTCTAATTTAATTTACATTTTATACCCTTTTATTTTTTAAAATTACATAATTACCCTTAACTTTTACAACTTTTGCAGTTTAGCCCTTTATCCCGAAAATCATCAAATTAACCATTTTCTCAAGTTAAAAATTATAGCCGAATATTCAAGGCTTCTAAACATTCCACAAAACACCTCTTATTCACCAATAAGCCTTGAAATTTTGAAATTTTAACAATTAATCCTTAAATAAAAAACTAACTAAAATCACTTCACAAAACAGCCAAATACCACATCAAAGCTTCAAAAACATAATTATCATAAAAAACATTCAAGATTCATTAATGGAAACTTTTAAAATTTTTAACAGATTCAAAAACGAAGGTATTACCTACTGGATTTAGTTGCAACGATCTCAAAAACATAAAAATTACAAGAAATAAATGAGAATTAAGCTCAAATGCACACAAAAATATGAAACCAAAGCTTAGAGCTCCCTTCAATGGAGTTTCGGCATCAACAAGAAGAAAATGCTTTAAATTTAAGGTTATTTACTAATTTTCCATTAAAAATACATGTTCTTTTATCATTTTTATACATAATGCCTTCCAACATTAATAACTAGGGATTAATTGCTACATAGGTCCTTCCTAATTTAATAATTAGGCTATATAATCACTTAAATGAAATAATTACTATGTTTTGCACATTTTTCAATTTAATTCTTTTTCCTTAATTAGTTATCTAAACGATAAAATTTCTTAACCAAAAATTAATACAACTCTAATGACTCCATAAATATTCTATAAATAATATTTGTGAGTCGACATGATGGAAACTTATGGTCCTGAAACTACTATTCCATCACCATTGAAAAATGGGCTGTTACAGATGGAGTCTACCACCGCATTCAAAGTGATGAATCAAGAGTTTGTGAAACTTGACCAATTTGATGGTTCAAACTTCAATCGCTGGAAGGACAAGATGTTGTTTCTTCTTACTGTCTTAAATGTGGCATACGTTTTGGATCCAAACCTACAACCATGGAGGATCCTGCCCCCAATGCAAACCCCGAGGAAATTGCAGAAGTGGTCAAACTCAAGAAGAAGCGTGAAGAAGACAATTTCACATGTTGAGGACACATCCTCAACACATTTTCTAATTGATTGTATAATCTCTACATGTCGTCTCCAGTGGAAATATGGAAAGCTCTTGAAGAGAAATATAACATTGAGCAACAAGGTACTGATAAATTTTTAATGATAAAGTATTTTGAATTCAAAATGCTTGATAGTATCCCCATCATGGATCAAGTCCATGAATTACAAGTTTTTATTCAGGAATTGTTACAATTCAAGGCTATTATCTCGAAGTTGCCTTTGTCTTGGAACAATTATTGGAAGAAACTTCTGCATATGGTAGAGGACTTCACTGTAGAGAAAATACTTAGCTATTTGCGTATTGAAGAGGAAACTCAAAAGCATGATGTAGTGTATCTCCTCCAAAGTTCTAAAGTGAACCATTTGAGTGAGTCCAAGAACTCTTGAAATGGTAAGCGAAAGGCTACATTTGTTACCAATGACGTACAAGACAAGAAGAAAAAATCTCACAATTGTTATAATTGCAATAAGAAAGGATATTATATTAAGGATTGCAAACTTCTAAAAAGGAATCAAGATGCCACAACTTCCAAAGCTAATATGTTGGAGGACATAGACTTAATGGCTATGGTTACGGAAGGGATCGAGAGTTTGAAGATTGGTATATTTACCGAACTCAACATAGCCATGACTGATAAGTCGTGTAATTGGTGGCTCAACTCTAGAGTTATTGTCCATGTGTGTAACGATCGAAAACAATTCAAGAGTTACGAACTAGTGGCAAACCGTGAAATGCTTATAGGCATCTATCAATTGGTTAAGTGTCCGCAAGTATTCTGTGCTACATGTTCCCGATGTGAGAAAGAATTTAGTGTCCGCAAGTATTCTGTGTAACAAGGGTTTCTAGATTGTCTTGGAATCCGATAAGTTTATCTTGCTTAAGGATGATATATATGTAAGAAAAGGATATTGTAACGAGGGTATGTTCAAGTTGAGCATTGTATGAATAAAATCAAGTCTTCTACTTATATTGTTGAGTCTTATACTGTGTGGCATGCGTGTTTAGCATATTTTAATTTTAAAACTTTACAATATTTGCAAAAGAATGGTTATATCAATCTTAGTAATGATGAGTTTATGGAAAAATGTGAAATTTGTAATCAATAAAAGTTTACCAAGAAGCCATTTCCTAATAAGTGTTAAAGGAATTCGTAAGTGTTAGATTTAATCCATTCAGATATTGTGAATTAAATGAAACTTTAACAAGAGGTGGAAAACGATATTTTATCACTTTTATAGATGAATTATCTAGATTTACTTATGTTTATCTCATGAAAAGTAAAAACGAGGCTTTTGATATGTTTAAACGTTTTAAAAATGAGGTTAAGAATTTTTTAGTAAGAAAATAAAAATGCTTCGTAGTGGTAGAGGTGGTGAATATTTTTTAAGTGAATGTAATGTATTTTGTGAGGAACAAGCTGTGGTATATGAGTGTTCTGCACCTTATACTCTGCAACAAAATGGTTTGACAAAAAGAAAGAACCATACTTTAGTGGATATGGTTAACTCAATGTTGTTAAATGCTAAACTTCCATATAAATCTATAGGGTGAAGCATTATTGACTGCATGTTATATCCTTAATAGAATACTATCAAGAAAATTCAAAGTATCTCCATATGAGTTATGAAAGGGTCAGATGCCAAACTTAGATTATTTCAAAGTGTAGGGGTGTTTGGCTTACTATAGAGTTCTCGGCCAATGGAGATCAAAGTTAGGACCAAGAGCCATCAAAGGTACATTCGTTGAATATGCCCAATGTAACAGCCCGATTTTGGGCCTAGTCGAAATAGTGGTTTCGGAACCACAAATCCGAGGTCAATAAATTATTTTAATATTATTTTATGTGTTATATCATGATTATATGGGTGCATGAAAATTTTTGTGAATTAATTTTAGCGTTTGTGAGCTTAATTGCGAAAAGAGGACTAAATCGCATAAAAGGAAAAAGTTTTGTTTTACTAGCCAAATATGTTAAATAGCTAGGGAACCAAAATTAGAGGTCTTTAAAGTGCAAATAGGCCCTTTTAGGGAGTGATGGCCGGACATAGGGACAAATTTTTTTTTGAAAAAGTCAAAGGTTGGTGGCATTAGGTGACTTTTTGGTAATAAAATAAAATAAGGAAAAAAGGTTGTCATCTTTTTTATTTTTTCTTTTTCAACCACCAGAAATGGAAACAAACATGGGGGTTTTGAAGCTCAAATTTTCAGCAACTTAAATCCTTTGCTTGTAAGTGAAATTTGTGGTTGTTTTTGTTGATTTTTGTATTTTTGGAACCCTTGTAGCTTAAACTAGCTAATGGGGGGATTATTTTGCAAAAATGGTTGAAAGTCTAGGGTTTTTCCATGAGATCATTTATGTTGTTTGCTGAATTTTTATGGAAGAAAATGAGTCTTGGTTGTGTAATAAACAACTTTTGTGAAAAGATTTTCATGAAAACACTTAAAAGGACCATTTTGTGAAGTTTATAAAATAGGTTGTAAATGTGTGAAATAATTAGAATTGTGTGCTGCCTCTAGTATAAAAAGAATTCGGCTAGGCTTGGTTAGTGAGAAAATTCGATGAAAATCGATTTACAAGCCTAGGGGTAAAATCGTAATTTTGTGAAAGTATAGGGGCAAAATGGTCATTTGGCCAAAGTATAAAATATGGAATGAATTGGTTAATATGATGATTAATGTAGTGGATTTTATTATTTTAGATCAAGAAAATCGAGATTCAGGCTTAAATCGGGAAAGTACTAGATTATGGACTAAAATGAAATAATTAGCCTTGCTTGGATTCGAGGTAAGTTTGTATGATAATAGTAATTCAATATTATGTTTGAATTGTAATTCTTTACTATTATTGCATAAATTGTATGATTGAATACTTTGGAAAAGTTGATGGAATGGTGTACATGATTGGAAATATGACATGAAAGAATGTTACATGAAATGCAAGAAAATGACGATATATGAAAAGTGATATAGGAAATAGGTGATATATATATGTTTAAATGTTTTATTGTTAACATGTGTCATAATCTTACTTGTTACCACGAAAGTATAAATAATGTGATATAAGAGTAACTTACATTATGAGCAAGTGCGACGACATCGAGTTAGATATGAAATCCCGTTGAACCTCAGGAATAGTATTGGATACAAAAGGTATATCATGAGGAACTATGTGGTCTGAACTCATGAGTTGTGTCTGAGTTCATGAGATAAATGTTATATGAAATGTGGGTCCTAGTACTGACTTCGTGACCAAACCCATGAGTAACTCGTTGAGCGAGCATTTCATGTCAACGCTGTATGGGTCCAGGTGCTGACTTTGTGTACAGATCCATGAGTAGCTCAATTAGCAAGTGTTACATGATAGTGCTATGGGATCCGGGTACTAACTGATGAATAGGTCCGTGAGTAGCTCAAAATGCGAGCATTACATAGTATGAGGTAGCTCTGGCTTCTTACATGGCACTTAGGTGCAAACTTCCCGTGTATCCAATAGTATTCCGAGTGTTCAATGGGTAATACAATAGACGTGATGAAAGTCCCAAGGAGGGCATGTTAAAGAGGTATGGTTATATGATATATTTCGATGAGTACAGGCATGTACACTAAGCTTGTGGCTATTGAGACTTTGAAATGTTTAGACATCGGTGAGCTAAGATGTATGAATTATGATTATAAATTTTGTTGCAATATCATGTTAACTTATATTGTGCATTTGAACATGGAATGCATGAAATGGTGAGTTCATGATTAGTCGAAAGTGAACTTATGATAGTTATCATTATATTGTACCAAAACAGTGTTGGACAACAGCCGTTGTATGACTTTGAAAATCCACCAAAAATTGTGGAAATTGAGTTAGAGGCTGACTAAAATATGAAATTAAATCTTAATAATTCTAGTTTCACATAGAAGAAACGATGTAAGAAAAAGAGTTTCATATTATGAAATATTTAAATTGTTGTGAGACAGAGTTAGAATAATTTTGAAATACCCCATTCTGATTTGAGAAATTCCCAAGTCTGAGCAACAAGATATAAAATTAGGAAATTTAATCGGAGAAGAAAAAAACTTTTCTGATGAAATGATAGAAAAAAAAATAAAAATCATATTTCTAAAAAAGAAATATATAAAATATCTGAGTTTAAAATATGGAGTCAAAGACATAGAGAGAAAATTAGTGGCAATACAGTCGCTAAAGATACTAGAGGTGGATTAACAGAAATTCCATTATTTACTAAAGATAAAATTAAGAGGATTAAAAAGAAATACCCTCAAGTCAGATATATGATAATTACTTCCTACATTAAACATAAATAAATATTCTTCATTATCTGAATCAGAATCTGTTTCTGATATTAATTCATATAATATTTCTTCGGGATTTATTTCCTCTTCATAACAGATTTTTAAATCTTGTTCTTCAAGACTTTTAATCATTTTTTAGCACTTTTTTCCTTTATTAGGACAATTTGGTGCTATATGACCTTCTTCATCACATATAAAACATTTATATATTTGTTTTTTAGGTTTTTTAGAAGTTTTTCTTCTAACATATTTTTTCTTTTTCTTATTACTATATATCTTTCATTTCCTGGTTTCCATTTAATTAATATATATTTTCTATTTTTCTTCCTATGTTTTTTATAAGTATTAGGACATGTTGTTTTACATCCAAACTCCCATTCATTTTCTAAAATTTTTGTACAATGACTATAACTTAATTTATTTTTTACTTGTTTAGAAACTTTAGTCTGTAAACAATATAAAGTTATTCTTTCTTTTGCAAAATTTATCCTATTACCTATAGAATCTATATTTTCTTTTGCTATTCTTGCTTCTTTACTATGTTTATCTAAATAAGGCACATATTTCTTTATACATATCTCATCCCATGGTGGGGGTAGCTTATGAAAATATTGGTTTTTCCAAAATTCTATAATTTCATTTTTGAGCTTTTGATATTCATGAAGAAATTTTTTAGAAATTCTTCTAGATATCTTATATCACATGTTTAATTTTTGACAAGGTGTAACTAGCTATACTATCTTGATCTTTTTTTATCAAAATAACCACAAAATTCTATTTTTAGAATGTTCGTTAATCCTTTTAAAAGATCTTTAGGAGTACCTATTTGATTAATTAATTGTCCTTTTTGGACTTTTCCTACCTCAAATTCTTCCCAACGTCTTAAAAATTGTAAAACATTACCTTGAAAAGTTCCTACAAAATAATTTAAGAATTTTTCTTTTGACCAATTATTGTTGTTGTTTACAACAATTGTTGTTGACTGTGCCCAATCATCTATAGTTTTTTCATAGTCTGATATTGAAATATTAGTTAAGTCTAAATATATTCTTCCTTGGGCAATATTGCTTTTATTTAAATCATCTATCCTATGTGGTATTGGTATAGTTTGACTTGGTTGTTGATTAGAAGATTCTCTTGTATATTCAGTTTTGATTTCATTAGTAGCTATATTTTCAGTTTGATTACCAAAAATCCTAGTTGTATTTTCAGCTGTTTCAAAATCTTTATTTAAAGTTCTCATATAATCATTTTTTTTGAATATCTGATTCTAATTTTCTTTTACCATAAGGATCTGTTTGTTCAATATCCATAGGTTCTGGAATTTCTATATTTTCTTCCTCATCTGTTGAAGTATTTTCTTCATCAGATTTATAACTAGTAACTTTTAAATCTTCTTGATTATCAAAATTACTAGAACTACTACTTTCTGTAGTATCATAATTTAACATGTAATGATAATTAAATAAAGTAAATAGATCTTTATGTTTTTCATAAAGTTCTATTAATTTTAAATATTCTATTCTTTCATTTTTATTTGTACTTTTAGTAAATCCAATTTTCCAATGTTCTATAAGTTCTTTATAAGATTGAAAATCCATATTTTTGTTGTGTAATATATTTTCTTTTTTGTTTTTCAAATTTTTATTTCTATTAATAGTAGAAGATGACTCTTCTGAATAAGTTTCTTCTTCCTCAGATAAAGTTAAAATTATATTACTATTACCATAATACAAAGGACCTAAATCTATGTCTGACTCTATATTATTATGTGATATAAGATATCTTGGATCTTATTGGTATTGCTGAAAAAGAAAGATTTTATCAGCCATATCAAATACGGATTATTCAAAGAATGATTGGAAGCCCCAAGTTATCAGTTGTTAAAGAAAACAAAGAACACTTGACATAAAATATTAACAAGTGTTATAATAATTTTATTTATTATCAAATCCAAACAGGAATTGATTTGATAACAACAGCTCAGCATGTACTTCAACATCAGACTTATAAACTGATGGAAGAAGGATAGTGGCTGATGACATTGGAAATATCCAGAAAAATAGAGACAAAGAATCTTTAAAGCTGTTAAAAAAGATAGCTGATATAGAGATTGATGATTATCCATCGAACATAATCGATGAAATCAGAAACACGTAGGAGACTTGGAATTCACCAAGACTGTCACCAGAATCATTACATTTAGATGAGATAGAGACTTGGAATCTCGATAACATCCAAGAATGATAAAGACAAAATAGCTAGCTACATGGAAGAAATTCAAGGCAGAAGGTAACTTAACAAGCAAGGCATCTATGTACAAACAAAAAAGTGATGTGATAAATGCAAGGATACGTGGAAACTACAATAAATTTGATCCTTATCAGAAACACTATTCAGGATTGAAGAAAAAATGAAATAGAGTTTAGGAATTTTGGTATAAATAGCCATCTATGAAGCCTAAAAAAGGCATCGAAAAATAGCTTAGTTCTTTTCTATTTTACTTTGAGTATTCTCTTTGTAAACATTCTCTCTTTGTAATAATATTACATCTTTTACTTTGAATAAAAATAATCTTCCGCATCCCTATTTCCCTGTAATTGGTATCAGAGGCCCCCAGAGTAATGATTCTTGGAAAGACTGATATCATAATATCCATTAGGCCCTCGGAGTAACGATTCTTGGAAAGAATGATATCATAATATCCATTGTAAGTTCTTATCTTTAATTTACAATTTCATTAATTCTGTGGTTATTCATCTTAAAACCCATATATCTGTTATTCTGTCTTACTTTTGCCTGTTTAAGTTTGAGTAGGAAACATTTGGCCTTTGTGTTTAAGACATAATAACATAACAGATGGTTTTAGGTACCGTAGATAAATAAAATGGAAGAATCTCCTACTATAAAGTTTAGACTTGATCATAAATCATTTGATATAAGCAGTACTGAATGGGGTTTTGTTAAAGAAATAGTTGTTCAAAAATTTTCTTTTAATTTACTAAAATATTTTCCTACAATTATTAAGATTATATTATCAGAGATAGTAAATCAAGATGATTTTTATTATTATTTCTATATACAAATAAGTGGTCTTATTGGTATTGCTAAAAAAGAAAGATTTTATCAGCCATATCAAATATGGATTATTCAAAGAATGATTTTATCAGCCATATCAAATATAGATTCTTCAAAGAATGATTGGAAGCCCCAAGTTATCAGTTGTCAAAGAAAACAAAGAACACTTGACAAAAAACATTGACAAGTGTTATAATAATTTTACTTATTATCAGATCCAAACAGGAATTGATTTGATAACAATAGCCCAGTATGTACTTCAACATCAGACTTATAAACTCTGGACTAATGGAAGAAGGACAGTGGCTGACGACATTAGAAATATCCAGAAAAATAGAGATGAAGAATCTTTAAAGCTATTAAAAAAGATACCTGATATAGAGATTGATGATTATCTATCGCACATAATCGATGAAATCAGAAACACGTAGGAGACTTGGAATTCACCAAGACTGTCACCAGAATCATTACATTTAGATGAAATAGAGACCTGGAATCTCAATAACATCCAAGAAGGATAAAGACAAAATAGCTAGCCATATGGAAGAAATTCAAGGCAGAAGGTAACTTACAAAGCAAGGCATCTATGTACAAACAAAAAGATGATAAATACAAAGATGATAAATGTAAGGATACGTGGAAGCCACAATAAATTTTGCCAGGATATGTGGAAGCTACAATAAATTGATCCTTATCAGAAACACTGTTCGGGATTGAAGAAAAAATTAAATAGAGTTTAGGAATTTTGCTATAAATAGGCATGTATGAAGCCTAAACAAGACATCGAAAAATAGCTTAGTTCTCTTATATTTTACTTTGAGTATTCTCTTTGTAATAATCATCCTTTACTTTGGATAGGGAATATAATATCCTTGGTTAGAATAAAATGATGGCTGTGGAGATGGCTTAATAAATCCTTAATTAGGAGCTATTGATTTCCTTTTGTTGGGCTTTTTATGAACTGTGGTCCATTCTCTAACTTGTTCTAGAGGTTTTTTTTACCTCTATCCATAAGGCCTGCTAAGATAATTAGCAATGATATTATCAGTGCATTTTACATATAAAACTTCAAAATTGAAAGTACATAATTCATTATACCATCTAATTCTTCTAGGTACTGTTTCCAAACTTTTGTTAGTAAGGAATTGTTTAACCGCCTGATTGTCGGTTTTTATGATAAAATTTTCAAGTGCTAAATATATAAGAAAAGTTTTTATTCCTTTCCTTATTGCTAATAATTCTTTTTCATATATAACATAATTAATTTCATTTGGTTTAAATTTTCCTAAACTATATCCACATACTAATTAATTTTTTTAGAATTCTTAATGAATCTATTTTCAAGAGAAATATACAAGAACATCATCCGAGTCCCGTATTATGAGATAATTAATTTTTAGTGAAGAGGGGTCGGAACTGTTAGACAGCAAAAAATGGGTAAATTTAAGGAATAAACTGTACTTATTGTCAAGACCAAAAATTCTAAAAATTTTATGGTAAGAAGATATTTCAGTCTAGTTTCATGGAAAATTAACGGATCTTAGTTTGGAGTTCCGTAGCTCCAGATATAAATAATTTAGTAACTATGACTTGAGAAAACAACTTGACTGTGACATAAGAAAAAATGCAAATAAGGTTGTATTACCTTGAGAAACAAGTTGATAAATTGTTTATTATTGTCATACGGTCTTACTAATAAATTGTTTATTATTTTCATACGGTCTTACTAAGCTATAAAGCTTACCCCTCTCCTTTCCATTTCTTTTAGTATTGTCAGGTCAGCTCGGGGTTGAGATCGTCAGAGGCAGCATCACACTATCAAGCCATCGCTTTCAGGGTATTGATGAATCTTAAACGTCTTCAAGTGAGTGGCATGTATAGGGACTTAGTTATTGATATGTGTTCTTATGATTTGGCCAAGATGTTGGCTTATATTAGTACATTGTATATAGCCATGAGATGTGGCTTATGATGGTCATGACTTGTAAGCCTATTTATCCAAGCTAAGTATTAATGCCTTGTGATGTGATCATGTGATTATATTTGTTTGATATGAATGGTTAGTATTACGGTATGTATGTTTGATGAATGTCTTATGACCAAACGAAGTGGTTATAATCAGAGAATAAAAGTGTGATATGGCAATAAGTCAATAATGCTTGAACATGAGATTGGTGTGGAATGACTTAGGCAAGCATGGTATAAGTGTATAAGTGATAATCAAAATGACATGTTCAATTGATTGTGAATTGGTGTGTTTAGACTTGGTATAAAATGAGTAAGCAAAACACATATATGGTGACATATGAATATTACAATTGAGTCTTAATGGAGGATGTTAAATCATTTACTTGATGCTACATTTTATGTGTCTATAATGTATTTAAGCATGTGAGGTATTAATGGTAACAAAAAGGCTTGGAAATTAGCCTAAGTGCTAGCCACACGGGCAGAGAAACGGCCATGTGTCTCAGCCCTGTGGAGGACACGGCCTAGCACACGGGTGTGTGGCCTGGCCGTGTAGTTCAATTCATTTTGCTGACGTCATAAACAGAGAGTTACATGGCCTGAGGACATGAGTGTGTTGAAGACACACGGGATTGTCCCTATGTCCACACGGGCGTGTGACCCTGTTTCTTGAAAATTTTTCTAAGTTTTCCCAAAGCTTTCAAAGTTCTTGGTTTAGTCCCAAATCGCCTTTAATGCATGTTTAGAGCCTCGGTAGCTCGTGTAAGGGACATTATGCATGTGATTAAATGTTTTTAATTTAAATGAAATTTTATGGCCTGGTTTCACGAAATTGTGTACGTTTAAGTCCGATAATGCCTGGAACCCTGTCCCGGCGTCAGATATGGGTAAGGGGTGTTACACCCAACACTCTAAGGCTTATGTGTTCTTGACTTAGTGTCAAATACGATAATTGAAACAAGAGATGTTGTATTCATTGAAAATAAGGTTTTCGATGATTCAACGGATTCATCAAACCAAAAGATGTCTTTGTGACAATAATGATATGAAAATGAGGAAAAGTCAAAGAGTGAGAAAAGTAAAGGACTTTAGTCCCAATTTCATTTCCTCGCAATCTCTAGCATTCCTTGTTGAGCGAAATATATAATCTTTAATTAAGAAATCCTCATAATGTTTAATATGGATGGTGATCTACCATCCACTGGTGAAGCTATGAGTTTTAGGGATGTAGCATTTTCGAAAGACGCGATCAATGATGAAATTGATTCAATATTGTCCGACAATACTTGGATTATAGTTGATCTTCCTCAAGGATCGAAGTCTATCGGGTGTAAATGGGTGTTTAAAAGGTTAGTGGCTAAAGGATTTAGGCAAAATGAAGGCCTAGATTATTTTGACACCTATGCACCAGTGGCTAGGATGACATCCACTCAAATTATTATAGCACTTGCATCTATCCATAAGTTACATGTACATCCAATGGATGCTAACACTACTTTTTTGAATGGTGATCTTGAAGAGGAAGTCTACATGGAGCAACCAGAAGGTTTTGTGCTCCCTGGGAATGAACATAAAGTGTGTAAGTTGACCAAATCATTATATGGTTTAAAACAAGCGCTTAAACAGTGACATGAGAAATTTGACTCGGTTATCTTGTCATACGGTTTTTTACATACTGGTGCGGATATATGTATTTACATTAAATTCACCGATAGCTATGGTGTAATTATTTGTCTCTATATAGACGATTGATTTTTGGGACGAACATGGAAGGTGTTCATGAGACCAAAGAGTATCTAGCCTCGAATTTTAAGATGAAGGATCTCAACGAAGTAGATATAATTCTAGGTATAAAGGTGAAAAAACATGAAAGAGGCTTTGCAAATCTAATCTCACTACATCGAGAAAGTATTGGAAAAGTTTAAACACTTGAATATCAAGATTTGAACACTCCATAAGATTCGAACTTCAAGTTAAGTGAGAATAAATGGTAGAGTTATAGCGCAACTTGAATACGCCAACGCAATCAGAAGTCTAATGTATGCAATGCATTGCACTAGACCCGATATCGCTTTTGCTGTGTTCAAATTGGCGATATTTACAAATTGTCCTAGTACTAATCATTGGAAAGAAATTTGTAGGAATTTTTGCTATATTAAGAAAATAAAAAATTTGGGATTATTCTATAATGATTATCTCGTGGTACTAGAAGGTTACTCGGATGCAAGTTGGATTACAAGTCTAAGTGACAATAAGTCCACATCAGGATGAATTTTAAGATTAGAGGTAGAGCCATTAGTTGGGCCTCCAAGAAACAAACTTGCTCTCACATTCAACTATGGAGGTTGAATTTATAGCCTTAGCGGCTATTGGCAAGGAAGCGGAATGACAAAGAGATCTCTTGCTAAATATAAAGTTGTGGCCACAACGTAGGTTCGCCATTTCCGTATATTATGATAGTAAATCCACCATGTCTCGAGCGTACAATAAGATGTACAACGAAAAGTCTAGACATATAAGTTTGAGACATGAGTATGTGAGACAATTGATTAGGGACGATGTGATAATTGTTACCTATGTTAAGTCAATTGACAATTTAGCGGATCCATTGACAAAAGATTTGTCAAGGAATTTAATTAAGAGTACCACCACTAAGATGAGATTAAAACCATTGTAATCGCGTCATTGATAATGGAAACCCTACCTTGTTCTAGCCAAAAGTTAGTTTCGAGGTTCAAAGGGTAATAACAAGTTATCGAATGACAACGTGCACTTACATCAGGATTCAATGTTTATATTTTAAGAGGATGAATTTTACTCTTAATGGATGAACATTAATTGTTATGAAATCCACCTATATGGACATGAAGTGGTGCCGCTTCAACAAGATTTTCTTTATGGTTTTCTCTCATACATGTTCATGAAACAGGATGATCACATGACCATAACAATGTGAAAGCAAATTAAACTCTTACTCTCATACTTAACGGTTATGTGTGAAAATTTTCCAGTATTGACTTTAAGAATGATGGTTCAAGCGACTAGCCACCATTCACTTTGTTGATACTTTGAGAGTTTGCACTAAAGCAAGGTTCAGTCTGCGAACACCCTTTCTTATGCATAATCATTGTGTACTTATTTTCTGGAATTAACAATCTAGTGGGAGATTGTTGGAAATTGTAGGTTGCAAATTTAATTATTGATGAGCACTTATTCAAATTTAGAAAGTGATGATTTATCATTCAATGGGTACATTTTCATAGGACATATTTCTTCTAAAAAGTATGTCTAAAATATTATCCATTGAGTGCATATAAATAAAGGATCTATGGTGCACACAAAATCATTACAAGTAATCTTATTTTTAGAAATTAGAGTAAGAGTTAGGAAATTTCTCGATTTTGCTAAGAGTTAGGAAATTTCTCGATTTTGCTAATCAAAAGAAATTCAAAAGTTTCGTTGTATCCCGAGAGGACCTTTAACCCTCTAAGAACTTTTTGTGGGGACAAATAATTCTTTTTGGAAAACGTCACCCGTGCCTCGAAGTCTACTGTTTAATTCAATATCATCTCCAAATCTATTTTCTCCACTCAATATATCCAGCAATTTTCAGAGTCAATTTGTTCCTCGAATAAATTAAATAGGTGAGAAATTATTTGAGCATTACCAGTATAAACAATATACTTGAAAGTTTTTCCCTGAATTAATACGTCTTTTATTTTTTCCAGTAGCAGCTAGCTTTTGTTTATTTGTAGTGTTGATCAGCTAAAAAGTTTCAGGCTGGCCCCTTAGCTTAACAATTATCACTTCATCTTTGTCTTCACTACTTAGTACTTACCCGGAGAAGTCTAACAACTACAAGCTCAAAAGATCTTGAACAATTCCATAATAGAGTTGATTGGTTGGATTTACAATTATCTTTGCCTTTATATATATATATATAATTGAATAAAACTCTGTTATGCAAAAGACCTTTTATCTTCTGTTCTGTTTTGAAGCAAAGGCGATCTCAAACTCTCCTCTCCACTTTCCTCCTTGGCCTTTCCCCACAGCACCCCGTAAAATCCACTCACAATTATTATTGCACCAATTACCCTACAAATCAAAGCAAAAACATATTTCTCAGTTTTCTTTCACCGCAAGTGTCTGCGATTCTTTCAATTATGATTGCACCAATTACCCTACAAATTAATTATGTTGGCCAAGTTACTTGATTCTTTCAAGTTTTCTTATGGTTACTGCTCAACTGATAGAGACTATGGTGTTACCTACTGCTATTGTTATATCATTAAAGTATTCATTTGGTTATGCTGAAAAGCTCAAATACCTTCCCAGAGAAAGATCATCTCCTAAGAAGACGATACCCATAACGGCTGCAAAGATAATGGCCAAGGGTTTGAACATGGAAACGTATAGAGGTCCTACTTTCCATAGGCACCATGAACACAAGCTGATCCGGAAGGTTGTTGCCACTATTGCCTGAATCAATAGCACCATGTTGTTATTTGTGTGCGACTTCAATTCTTTTAAATGATCCATTGAAACTATAGTGTGCTTACCGAGTATAGAATAGCGACAAGCCCTATATTAGGTTTTAGTTTCCAAGCACTAAGGTCCTTAACAAGAAACAAAGAATATATTGCGGAAAGAATGGCATTGAAGAAGCAAAGATAAAACATTACAGTTAGTACTGCCGGGAACTTTTTCAGAACCATGGTCTGCAGGATTTACAGAAAGTCAGTGTACAGTATAGTATCTCGAATATCTTTGTTACCATAATCTATAACAAGGGTTCAATATGCTAACCTGTATAACATACCATGCAGAATTTATAAAAGCTTCAACTGCAAGAAGCAGCCCTCCAAGGATCCAGTTTATTTGTGGCGAGGAAAGAAGCTGATGAGGCAATCTCAGAATTGTTGGCCCCTTATAAAATGTCACTACAAATGCCCCTGCTATGGAGATTGTGGTTCCTAAGACCTTGGCTTGGCTGCTTGTGCTTCGCCATTCATGCTTTTCCATCCTAAACCAGCAAATGGAAAGTTGACACAGATGCAATAATTTCAACTACAGTTTATAACCCTTCTTGTATTACAGATTAATACGCTGATAAGCCCAAACCTAGCACAGTAATCAACACATTGCGATTTTTATTTCTGGTACTGAAAACGCATAAAAAGGAACCTGCAAACGATGGCAAGTATGAAGGTAAATGCTGGAACAAGGTTGAGCATGGCTGTAGCCATTGCAGGAGAACTGTACTCTATACCTGCGTATCCACATAGTTGGCCGATACATCTGCATTGAGAAAGGTCAAAGATGTGAAGAATCTACTGGTTTTTTTTTTCCTTTTCTTTTCATGAATGTTAATCGGATCAAGATAATAGTTATACTCTTGAAATTGGAAGAGAAGAAATATGTTACAAACCCAATCAAGGAAAGGAGAAAGATCAATATACAGAGGTTGGAGGAGTTCCATGGAAGATGTACCGATCTGCAAAATCTCAGAATTCAAAAACCAAAAGTTAAAAAACCAAGAAAAATGATAGCTAAATTTGTTAAGGAAAGCTCAAGATATCAGGGACCTGTGGAACACGAAAGAGCAAGGAAGAAGAATAAGGCTGGAGAGAGCATTAGAGTAAACAATAAGAACATATTTGTCAACCCCACTAGACATTGCTGCTTTGGTTATTACCATGCTGCTAACTTGAGCCAAGATTACCATTACCATTCCCACAAAAGGCACCAGATTCCCCATTTTTGCTGAACCTTTTTCCCTGTCAAACAAATGCATATGAGGTGAAACTTAAAGTGGAAGTTATGTTTTTGGGATACTAGTTGTTTTATTCCTAAGTGGGTAGGCTATTATAAGCGACGTGGACCTAACAGTATGGCTCACTATCTCGCATGACTTTTTCGAATGTAAATGATAACCTTTTCTCAAACCCACTCACATATTCTGCGATGTTAATAATGAAAGCTGGCTAACATGCCATGCCAGAAAAGGTGGAAAGGATGGTGTAATGTAAAAGTTAAAACTCTACATAAAGAATTGTACGAAATAATGACGCCACGTCATTTGTATCTCTTTCTAATAGTTTTATGCCACATCAGTATTCTTATCAAATTTTAAGATTTTATCTTGAATTTTAATATTTTAATTTGGATTTGATTTTTTTCAGGATAAAATCCTGAAATTCAGATAAGAGTACTGATGTGACATAAAACTATTAGAAAGGAATACAGATGACGTGACGTCACTGTTTCGTACAATCCTTTCCCTATTAGTAACATACTAAAAACAGTCAATGTTCATTATTACTCAAAAATAGGAAAAAAACTAATAATGTAAATAATTAGTCAAATGTTAAAAACATATTATCGAAAATAAGGTATTGCTCTGACCCCTTTTTGTTTCAATTCTATTTAATTTTTTAAAAATTGAATGTTTTATTTTCATTTCAGACTTTTTATCACTAAATAAAATCTTATTTTTATTTTATTATAGAAATAATATAAATATATTTTATTTTTCTTTTAATTTTAATTTATATTGAAAAGGCCTATTTTTTTTCTATTATTAGTATGATTCATATATAATTAACTATAATTAAATTTTATTTCAACACCGATTTGAATTGATAAGCATATTATTTATTATTTAAAAAATTTATGTAAAGTGCATCGCCAAATAGCAGTACCTGAAGAGATAATCACATTTTCTTACATCCCATTAAAAGTGTGATTTCTAGTAGCTAAACTCAAGTCACACGAATTTGAATAGAGAATTTTAACGTATTTTTTTTTAAAAAAAAATTTATATAGAGTGAGTAAACTTGATTCAATTTGAAAAAATAAAAAAATAAATTTCGAGTTAATCGAATTAAGTTATTCGAATTATTTGAATAAGTAATTCGAGTTTCAAGTTAAATTTTACAATTCAAATAACAAATTGGTGTAAATATCATTTTGGTCTCTGTTAAGTTTGAAAATGTGCAAATTGGTCTCTCTCAACAAAAATTACAAAATAATTTTTAAAATTCCAACATTTATATATTTTTAAAAAATTTAAAAAAATTCTAAAAAATTCTAAAAATATATATAAAGAAAGTTAAAAAAGTAAAAATTTTCTAGAACAATAATTTTTTGAGATCTAAATAAGTTAATTAATTATTTAAGTTTATCATACTAAAATATTTTTTTATTTTGCTTTGAAAAATTTTTAAAAAAATATGGTTTCAAATTTATCTGCTCTAACATAGAATTAGTTATACAATAACAAGATTTTAATTTGGTATTTTTAATTTTTTAATTTAACTTGAACAATTTTATTCGATTTAACTCGACTCGATTCAAAAAAAAATTGAATTGAGTTAAAATAATAAAATAAAACTCTTCAACTCAAATTTTTTTTTTCATTCAATTTGGTTAGACACTCATCCCTAATTTTATATTGCAAGATTCAAGTCAAACATTATTCCAATGTGGCCTTAGGCCTTAAGCGAGTGGTCAGTGACGAATGCAAGTTTTAATTTCCTCTACAAATTTGTTATCTATCGATTAATATAAGTAAAAAAAAAAAAGCTAGACATTTAATTTATATTTGATTTGCATATTAATTTTGTTTCACCAATGATGAATAGTTAATTTTGAGTTATTTTAAAAATATTTTATTTACTATGCAAATATTTTTGGATTTAATTGTAACATCTGACATTCTACCTATTAATTGCATATAAAATTAAAAAATTATTTTGTCAAAGTTTTTCTTTTAAAAATCATTTTTTAAATGCTAATTTTAATAAAAATGCCAATTATTTATAATATATTAACTTAGGCTTATTTTAAAATTATTTTATTCATTTTATCAAATACAAATATTTTTTAACCTAATTTATGCATTTTAACCTTCTATCTATTTATCGCAATCACTATTTCATCTAAATAATCTCTTTATAAAACAAATATTTATTCTATGTTTTCAAGATTATATTATTCAAATAATATATTGAATTGTTTTAACAATGTATAAAAGTTTTATTGCCTTCTAACTGTAACATCCCTCACCCATATTCAACGCCGAAATAGGGTTACGGAGTATTACCGGACTTCCAACATATTTATAAATACTTTTCACATACATTTAATCAATTCATACAATCATCATTCAATCTCAATCAATTTGTACCTAATATGAGCCTACTAGGCCCTAAACATACATTGGGAGTGGCTCGGGACTAAACCAATAGCTCAAGAAATTTTTAGAAACTTAGAAAATTTTCCTCAAAACAGGGGACACACACCCGTGTGACCAGGCCGTGTGTCTCACACGGCCACCAGACACGCCCATGTCACAGGCCATGTGGACATTTGAAATGGAAGCACATGGTCGTGTCCAACCCCGTGCAACTCTCTGATTTGGGTCACACAGCCAACTCACACTCTCGTGTGGCTAGCCCTTGTGTCCTAAAAATGGCCATACACGCCCGTGTGAGGCCGTGTGGAGCATATTGACTTAATTTCAAAATCAACACCAGGGGACACACGGCCGTGTCCTTGACCGTTTGTCACACACTGTTGAGACACACGCTCGTGTCTCTACCCGTGTGGACAAAAATAGGCTATTTGCCAAGCCACTTTTGTCACCCAAATTTCATGTACCTACACCACAATTCAAAGGCACCAACTGAAGGCATAATAAGCATTAAATCAATCTCATACCAAGCATATTCCATACCATTTCATTACCCATCAATACAAATCACAAAATACCATAATATGCCATCTAATTTCATACTTAAATTCACATATACAATTCAATTAACTAACACTCCCAAATATACATCTTTTAGCTTAGTTTCGCAAACAAACAAAGTCCATAAATCATCCATTTAACACTCATGAAATCTATTACCATCAAACATTACATAACCATCAACCAACTCACTACACAAGACATAATCATATATATATACTTGATTCAACATTCCAAGATAGACCGAAATAAGCCATCACCCATGGCTATTCATACAAACCAAAACATATACATTTACAAGCCAATTCATTTGGCCAAACTCATTATCAAGTCATAACCAAAATGACCAAAGTCCCTATACATGCTATATACTTAAAATACCAAAGTTCATAGATATCAATAAATAGGTGGATAGTGTGATAATGTCTCCGATGATCCCCGAATCCGAGCTAGCTTTGAATTCACTATAAAACATAGAAAAATAAATGATGTAAGCTATAAAGCTTAGTAAGCTCGTATGACATAAATTCGATATAATCATAATCACATAATTCAACAATTGATCATAAGTATAGGAATTCACATCAACTAACAAACCTCTCAATTACTCATTCACAAAACTATATACTTTCTTCACCATTTTTTCGATTCAAAGCTAATATGGTTTATGCACATACCTGTAGCATCTCGGACTAATCCCATACACATTCTCATCTTTGATTTACCCATTGAACCATTCGGAATAGAAGTCAGATACTCAAGGGTCTCACACGATAAGTACCTATACCATGGCCTGAAGCCAAATCAATGTAACTTATATCCGAAGTACTGATATCATGGCCCGAAGCCAAATTAGCTGATATGCATGGCCCGAAGCCAAATCGGTATAACTCGCACCAGAAGTGCTATATCATGGCCCGAAGCAACTCAATGTATCCCCTAATGACTTGTCACTAGCATCCTAAACTATTCCTAAGGTTCAACCGGGATTTTCGAATGTCATATCGTCGTCGAATCACTATCGTTCATATCCACAGTCTTGCATTCGCAATTTATGCAATATCAAAGCATATGAAATACATTTGTATTGAAATTTATCACATATGAACTCACCTCGAATGTGGAAATGACGAGATAAGTTGTTTAATCGATAACTTTCATTTTTCCCCGATCTAGATCCGAATTCCGCTTTTCTTGATTTAAATATATTCAAAATTAACTTATTTAATAATCTCTCTATTCAATTTAATCGAAAACACACGTTAGGGATATTTTACACATTTTCCCCTAAAATTTCACATTTTTACAATTTAGTCCTTATTACACAAAATCACAAATTCATGCAAATTTCAAGACACCCATGCTTAGCCGAATTACTATTATGCCCCTAATAGCCAATATTTTTCATTTATTTCAAATTTTATCCACAAATTTTTAACATTTCTCAATTAAATCCCTATTTTGCAATTTCACTAAAAATCACTTAACAAAATTTGTATATCTATCAACAAGCATTCATAATCTATCAAGAAACTTCAAAATACACATTTATTCATCAATGGCATCATTCAAAATCTTTAACAGTCTTGCAAAATAGTCCCTGGGCTAGCTAGTACTACTTGCAACGATCACAAAAACATAGAAATCATTAAAAACGGAACAAAATACATACCAATTTTAGCCAAATGAAGTAGCCAAAATTTTGAAAGCTTTAAAATGGCTTTCTCCACCCTAATTTTGGTTAGAAGAAGATGATAATGAAGAAAATGGCTTTTTGTTTTATTAATTTTTTATTTATTAACTAATTTATCTTTTTAACCTTAATTAAAAACCATCAAATAACATGATAATATGTCCATTAATGTCCACTCACACTAATCATGGTCTAATTACAACATAAGGACCTTAAATTTAAGGTTCTATAGCTATTAAACACCTTTAGCTAATAGAACAACTCTTTTGCACTTTATGCTATTTAGTTCTTTTTCTCAAATTGACCATTTAAACGATAAAATTTCTCAACAGAATTTTCACATAATCATCATACCATGTTATAAACATTAAAATAATAATAAAATTAATATTTTGACTTTGTATTTGTGGTCCCAAAACTACCGTTTCGATTTGACTAAAAACGGGCTGTTACAACTCTCCCTCCTTAAGGATTTTTGTCCCCGAAAATCTTACAAGTGAATAAGTTAGGCTACTATTTTCTCATAGTTTCCTCAGGCTACCATGTAGCCTCTTCAACACCGTGTCGTTGCCAAAGTATTTTCACGAGAGCTATGCTTTTATTTCTCAACTGTTTAACCTCGCGTGCTAGAATTCTGATCGGTTCTTCATTGTATGTCATGTCAGGTTGAATTTCAATCTCAGATGGAGAAATTACATATGATGGATCCAATCTATATCAATGCAACATCGACACATGAAACATATTATGGATTTTCTTTAACTCAGTCGGTAAAGCTAGTCGATATGCTACTGGCTATATTCTTTCAATAATCTTATACGGCCCGATGAAACGTGGACTAAATTTGCCTTTGCGACCGAATCGAAGTATTTTCTTCCACGGAGATACTTTCAAAAACATTTTGTCACTGATCTGAAATTCAATATCTTTTCGTTTCAAATTCGCGTATGATTTCTGACGATCTGAAACTGTTTTCAAACAGTCATGAATTACTTTCACTTTCTCTTCAGTTTCTCTAACCAAATCAATCCTGTGAATCTGTTTCTCGCTAAACTCAGTCCAATATAATGGTGTTCGACATTTACGACCATACAAGACTTCATATGGTGCCATTTTTATACTCAATTGAAAACTATTATTATACGCAAATTTAACCAATGACAAATATTTCTCCCAATTTCCTTTGAACTCTAAAACACAACATCGGAGCATAACTTCGAGAACTTGACTTACTCGCTCAGACTGTCCGTCAGTTTGTGGATGAAAAGCTGTACTAAAATTCAACTTTGTACCTAGAGCTTCTTACAATTTCTTCCAAAACCATGACATAAACCTCAGATCTCTATCTGAAATAATCGAAACTAGCACCCCGTGCAATCTAACGATCTCAGAAATGTACAACTCAGCCAATTTATCAAGCGAAAAGTCAGTACGTACCGGAATGAAATGTGTTGATTTCGTTAATCGATCAACGACAACCTAAATAACAACTTTCTTTTTCGGAGACAAAGGAAATCCCGATACAAAATCCATCGTAATTCTATCCTATTTCCACTTTGGTATCATCACAGGCTGTAACAATCCCGAAGGTACTTGGTGTGCAGCTTTGACTTGTTGACAAATCAAACACTTCGATACAAATTCTGAAATATCTCGGTTCATACCTGACCACCAATATGATTGTTTCATATCATTGTACATTTTAGTACTTCTAGGATGAACGGATAAACAACCATTATGTGCCTTGTGCAAAATTTTCTGAATGAACTCTGGATTTTTCGGTACGCAAATTTTATCTCGGAACATCAAACAATCATCGGATCCGATTTGGTACTCTGAATCACTAGTTGACTTGCATCACACTCTTTTAGTTTGCAATTCACTATCACATTTCTAAGCTTCGCAAATTTGTTGAAGAAAAACCCATTTAGCCTTTAATTCAACTAATATCGAACCATCATCAGATAATGTCAACGGATAAACGATTTTTTACTCAAAGCATCTGTGACTACATTCGCTTTTCCCAGGTGATAATCAATCACTAACTCGTAATCTTTCAATAACTCGAGCCATCTCTGTTGTCGCAAATTTAAATATTTCTGAGTCATTAAGTACTTTAAACTCTTCTAATCAATAAAGATGTGACATTTTTCACCGTACAAATGATGTCGCCAAATTTTCAATGCAAAAACTATAGCGGCCAATTCTAAATTATGCATCGGATAGTTCTTTTCATGCGACTTCAACTGTCTGGAACACTTGCATCAATATGCAACCCAAACCGTTTAATGATGCGTCACTGTAAATCACAGATTCTTTACCCGACTCAGGTTGAACCAACACTGGTGCCTCAATTAACAATACTTTCAATTGATCGAATCTTTGTTGACATTTCTCATACCATTCAAACTTTACATCTTTCTGTAGCAGTTTGGTCATCGGTGTAGCAATCATCAAGAACCCTTTCACAAATCATCGATAGTAACTAGCTAATGCCAAAATACTTCTGACCTCGGATACATTTTTAGGTGGTTTCCAGTCAATAATTGCAGCAATCTTACTCGGATCAACTCGAATGCCATTCGCAGAGATAATATGTCCCAAAAATCTAAATTCTCGGATCCAAAACTCGCACTTACTAAATTTAGCATATAGTTGCTTATCTTTCAATGTTTGCAACATAATCCTCAAGTGTTCGGCATGCTCAGACTCATCTCGAGAATAGATCAGAATGTTGTCAATGAATACAACAACAAATTTGTCTAAATAAGATCCGATTCATCAAATCCATAAAAACGACAAGAGCATTAGTTAGTCCAAAAAGCATAATAAGAAATTCATAATGTTCGTACCTTGTTTTAAAAGCAATTTTCGGTACATCTGATTCTTTAACTCGCAACTGATAATAACCAGATCTCAAATCAATCTTTGAAAACACTGTTGCTCCTTTCAACTGATCAAACAAATCATCTATTCTCGGCAACGGATACTTGTTCTTTATCCTAACTTTGTTGAGCTATCGATAGTCAATACACATTCTCATTGACCCGTCTTTCTTTTTAACAAATAACATCGGTGCACCCCAAGGTGAAAAACTCGGTCATGCAAAACCTCTATCTATTAACTTTTGCAAATGAGCTTTCAACTCTTTCTACTCTATCGGAGCCATTTTATACGGAGCTATAGATATCAGTGAAGTTTCTGGTACTAACTCAATAGAAAACTCAACCTCTCTGACTGGTGGCAACCTAGACAATTCTTCTGGAAATACATTCGGATACTCGCAAACTATAAGCACCGATTCAATCTTTTTTTCAGACACTTTGGTTTTTAAACCATATGCTAGATACAGGTCACAACCTTTTCTCACATATCTCTGAGCCGACATCGACAAAATCACTATAGGCAATCCACTCGACTCATCAGATTCAATCCGAAGAATTTTATTGTCCTGACATTTCAATTCAATGATCTTTCATCTATAATTTACAACGACATCATGCAAAGTTAACCAATCCATTCCTAGAATCAGATCGAACTCATCAAATGGAAAAAGCATCAAGTCAACCAGAAAACAATAACCCTGAGTCATTAAAGGACAGTTCTTGCATACCTTGTCAACTAGAACATACTTGCCTAAGGGGTTCGATACTTTAATTACAAATTCTGTAGACTCAACAGAAAATTTCTTAATAGACACTAAATTCTCACAAACATACAAATATGTTGATTTAGGATCAATTAAAGCAATCACATTAGTGTCGTAAAGAGAGAATGTACTAGTAACAACATCAGGGTATGACGCCTCTTCGCGAGTGCAAATAGCGTAGGCTCTAGTAGGTGCTCTGGCCTCAGACCTCGTAGCTGAGTCCTTTGTCACTCTTTTTTCACTAGACACATTTCCCATATTCGTCGGGAGTCTCCCTCTCGTAGTCGTATTGCTTGATCTTGAATTCTGAAATTTATCTTTACTCTGGGCAATCTCGAATAAAGTGATCTGGTAAGCCACATTTGAAACAATCTCTATTACTCTTATTCTAGCAGTCTCCAAAATGTTTCCTCCCACACTATTGGCACTCAGGTTTGTTATACACTCGAGATAGAAGTTGCTTGAGCTTTAGGATTCACATATTGATTTCCACGATCTCTATTCTGGTATCCTACTGATGCATTCAATCGACTAAATGAATCTCGGGATTTCTTTGATGAGGAATAATAAGGTTTATTCATTGGTCTTTTCCTCGAATCTCTAACTTCTGAATCAGTTTTCCTCTTTTCTCGGCCAAAGTCTTCGGCTTTGCAAGCCTAGTCAACTAACACAAAAAATTCTTTCAAATCTAAAATCCCGACCAGAAGTTTAATATCTTCATTCAACCTATCAACAAACTGCTTGCACATAGTCTCTTCGATAGAAACGTACTCTCGAGCATATTTACTCAACTGCACAAATTCTCTCTCGTACTTAGTTACGGTCATACGACCTTGTTTCAATTCTAAAAACTCTTTGTGCTTTTGATCCAAAAATCGTTGGCTTATGTATTTCTTCCAAAACTCGATCTGAAAGAACTCCCAGGTGACTCTCTCTCTCGGCACCACGATACTAACGTATTCCACGAATGGTATGCGGTGTCCCTCAGAAGTGATATAACACATTTTAAACATTCATCCAGTGTGCAAAAAAGCTCATCAAACACTCTACTCATATTTTTAAGCCAAAACTCGTCTCTCTCAGGGTCATTATTAACATTCGCTCTGAACTCTTCAGCCCCATGTTTATGGATCTTATCAACTGGAGGTTTATTCAATCTTAAAAGCTCGACACCTTGAGGAGCTATAAGAACTGGTTGGGGATTAGGAGGGGTGGAGGTTGTTGAGCAGCCGAGTTTTTCCGGATATACTACGTGAACCATTCGTTTATCATTTGGAAGAATGCTTCTCTAACCTCTCCTCCTTGACTACCCGATACCGGTCTAGATTCAGAAGGCACTGTCCTTTGAGCGGGAGCTGGGGCATTACTTTCAACACATTTATAAATACTTTTCACATACATTTAATCAATTCATACAATCATTATTCAATCTCAATCAATTTGTCCCTAATATGGGCCTACTAGGCCCTAAACATTCATTGGGAGTGGTTCTGGACTAAACTGATAGCTCGATAATTTTTTACGAAATTTAGAAAATTTTCCTCAAAACAGGGGACATACGCCCGTGTGACCAGGCCGTGTGTCTCACACGGCCACCTGACACGCCCGTGTCATAGGCCGTATGGACAGTCGAAATGGAAGCACATGGCTGTGTCCTAGCCCATGTCTGACCCCGTGTAACTCTCTGACTTGGGTCACACGGCCAACTCACATGCCCGTGTGGCTAGCCCCTGTGTCCTAAAAATGGCCATACACGCTCATGTGTGAGGCTGTATGCTAGGTCATGCCAAACCTATAGGGTATACTGACTTATGCCACACGGCCAAGTCACACGTCTGTGTCACAGGTCGTGTTGACATTCGAAATGGGAGCACATGGCTGTGTCCCAGCCCGTGTCTGACCCGTGTAACTCTCTGACTTAGGTCACACGACCAACTCACACGCCCGTGTGGCTAGCCCCTGTGTCCTAAAAATGGCCATACACGCTCATGTGTGAGGCCGTGTGCTAGGCCGTGCCAAACCTATAGGGTATACTGACTAATGCCACATGGCCAAGTCATACGCCCGTGTGTGAGGCCGTGTGGAGCATATGACTTAATTTCAAAATCAACACTAGGGAACACACGGCCGTTTACTTGACCGTATGCCACATACAACTGAGACACATGCCCGTGTCTCTGCCTGTGTGGAAAAAAAATAGGCTATTTGCCAAGCCACTTTTGCCACCCAAATTTCATGTACCTACACCAAAATTCAAAGACACCAACTGAAGGCATAATAAGCATTAAATCTATCTCATACCAAGCATATTCCATACCATTTCATTACCCATCAATAAAAATCACAAAATACCATAATATCCCATCTAATTTCATACTTAAATTCACATATACAATTCAATTAACTAACACTCTCAAATATACATCTTTTAGCTTAGTTTCACAAACAAACAATGTCCATAAATCATCCATTTAACACTCATGAAATCTATTACCATAAAACATTATATAACCATCAACCAACTCACTACACAAGACATAATCATTTATATATACATGATTCAACATGCCAAGAAAGACCGAAATAAGCCATCACTCATGGCTATTCATACAAACCAAAACATATGCATTTACAAGCCAATTCATTTGGCCAAAATCATTATCAAGTCATAACCAAAATGACCAAAGTCCCTATACATGCTATATACTTAAACTACCAAAGTTCATAGATATCAAGAAATAGGTGGATAGTGTGACGATGTCTTCGATGATCCCCGAATTTGAGCTAGCTTTGAATTCACTATAAAACATAGAAAAATAAAGGATGTAAGCTATAAACCTTAGTAAGCTCGTATGACATAAATTTGATATAATCATAATCACATAATTCAACAATTGATCATACGTATAGGAATTCACATCAACTAACAAACCTCTCAATTACTCATTCACAAAACTATAAACTTTCTTCACCATTTTTTCGATTCAAAGCTAATATGGTTTATGCACATACCTGTAGCATCTCAGACTAATCCCATACATATTCTCGTCTTTCATTTACCCATTGAACCATTCAGAATAGAAGTCAGATACTCAAGGGTCTCACACGATAAGTACCTATACCATGGCCTGAAGCCAAATCAATGTAACTTATATCCGAAGTACTGATATGCATGGCCCGAAGCCAAATCGGTATAACTCGCACCAAAAGTGCTATATCATGGCCCGAAGCAACTCAATGTATCCCCTAATGACTTGTCACTAGCATACTAAACTATTCCTAGGGTTCAACCGGGATTTTCGAATGTCATATCGTCGTCAAATCACACTAGAAGTGCTATATCATGGCCCGAAGCAACTCAATGTATCCCCTAATGACTTGTCACTAGCATCCTAAACTATTCCTAAGGTTCAACCGGGATTTTCGAATGTCATATCGCCGTCGAATCATTATCGTTCATATCCACAGTCTTGTATTCACAATTTATGCAATATCAAAGCATATGAAATACATTTTTATTGAAATTTATCACATATGAACTCACCTCGAATATGGAAATGACGAAATAAGTTGTTTAGTCGATAACTTTCGTTTTTCCCCGATCTAGATCCAAATTCCGCTTTTCTTGATCTAAATATATTCAAAATTAACTTATTTAATAATCTCTCTATTCAATTTAATCTAAAACACACGTTAGGGCTATTTTACACATTTTCCCCTAAAATTTCACATTTTTACAATTTAGTCCTTATTACACAAAATCACAAATTCATGCAAATTTCAAGACACCCATGCTTAGCCGAATTACTATTATGCCCCTAACAGCCCATTTTTTCATTTATTTCATATTTTATCCACAAATTTTCAATATTTTTCAATTTAATCCTTATTTTGCAATTTCACCAAAAATCACATAACAAAACTTGTATACCTATCAACAATCATTCATAATCTATCAAGAAACTTCAAAATACACATGTATTCATCAATGACATCCTTCAAAATCTTTAACAGTTTTGCAAAATAGTCCTTGGGCTAGCTAGTACTAGTTGCAACGATTACAAAAACATAGAAATCATTAAAAATAAAACAAAATACATACCAATTTTAGCCAAATAAAGTAGCCAAAATTTTGAAAGCTTTAAAATGGATTTATCCACCCTAATTTCTGTTAGAAGAAGATGATAATGAAGAAAATGGCTTTTAGTTTTATTAATTTATTATTTATTAACTAACTTATCTTTTTAACCTTAATTAAAAACCATCAAATAACATGATAAGATATCCATTATTGTCCACTCACACTAATCACGGTCAAATTACAACATAAGGACCTTAACTTTAAGGTTCTATCGCTATTAAACACCTTTAGCTAATAGAACAACACATTGCACTTTACACGATTGAGTCATTTTTCTCAAATTGACCGTTTAAATGATAAAATTTCTTAACTAAATTTTCACACAATCATCATACCATGTTATAAACATTAAAATAATAAAATTAATATTTTGACTTTGTATTTCTGGTCCCGAAACCATCGTTTTGATTTGACTAAAAACGAGCTATTACACTAACCATGGGAGTTAGGTGAGATAGTAAGGGTCTATCCTACCTTAGCCAGTGGTTGAAGGTTTGATCCTCACCTTTAGTATGGAGTAACTTTAAAACTCATGGCCAGCATCTATCTCCTTCATGGGCTTATAGAATGCGGAGGATTAGTTATTCGGCTCACTCCGGTAGATACCTTGAGAAATCCCCTTCTACCTAATATATTGAAATATCTTTTCCTGGATTATTGCTTCAATTCTAAAGCAATTACGTATTATAAAAATGTAAAAAGTCTTAATTTTATCCATGAAATTATTGGTTAAATTAACAATATATGTCAATTTTTTTTGCTTTTTAGGCTTTTTTTTAATTTAGGAAAATATGTCATTTTCAAGAGAGAGAATTGGAAAGCACATCTATTTAGGCATACTTTCCACCAACAATAATATTTTTTAACATTGGTAACAATAAAAATTTTGAAGGGTCCAACGACAAGTTTTTTTTCTATAAATACCAGGTCATTTTTTATTCTTTTAACTTAAATTCAACCCTCTCCATTTTTTCTAAACTCTTAACTCTCTCAATTCTCTCAAGTTTTGTTCTAAATTTTCCAATACACTTGTTTAAAAATATTATAGTTTTATTTAATTATTTTGTATATTATTCTTTTCAATTAAATTATCATGAATGACAAACTTTTTGATTCATTTCGACGACAAGTACATTTCCACTGCTCAAGTGATTATGATAAGACAAAATTTTAAATTTCGTTATTTTTAATTAAGTTAAATTTAAAGTACTTTATTTCTGTAAATATTTTAAATAATTTTTTGTCGATATAAATGGTGGATGATCATGTTTTGGAGAGGTTCATACATAACTTGTCAAAGAACCCAGCTGTCGAAATTCGTGTTTACTTGCAAGACGTGAGATTCTTGCATGCGTCTCGTATGCTCGGGAGTTGCAAACTCAATCCTACACTCATTAGTGTGTTGGTGGAAAGATGGAGGCTCAAGACACACACTTTCCATTTTCCAGGCGGCGAGTGTACAATCACACTCAAGGACGTAGCTTTATAACTCAGTTTACCGGTTGATGGGCCAGTCGTCACGGGGTCAGCGATCGTTCCCAGTAAAGAGGACATTTGTGCAACATTTTTGGTGAAGGTGTTAAACAAGTTTCACGGTATCCAGATTGATAATGAATGATGTGGATGAATATGACAGCAGATCGTAAAATTTGTAAAAGTCGCGGATTTATCCTAGATCTCTAGACGAACATAAACTGAAACGAGAAACAACAAAAACATATTAGTTGTCATAAAGGAAAGTCAAACAAAATTAAAATAAAAGAAAGATGAACCGAGTGGTAAAGAGTCCAAAAGAGAACGAATTAGGGTTTCTTGGATGAAAATAAATTGTCTTTAGACCTCAAGAAAATGCCCCAACTAGATCTAGAAAAATAAAATACAAAAAGATTTGTTATAAGTGATTTTAAAGACAAAAGCAAACTCTTTTGTGCAAGAATGTTTGAAACAACAAGAAAAAAAATTAAAACTCCTAATTTTGACGTGTTTCTTGTTGGAACAAGATAGGAGAACGTTTTTCTTGAAGCAACTTTAACCTAGAACGAAAATCAATAAAATCAACAAGTCAAAGCAGTAAGAACTAAGTTAAATAAGCAAGAAACAATAAATTAAAGATAAAAAAAGAGAAGATGATGCCCTAAGAAGACTTAGAAACATTAAGAACACAAATCTTTTCAATGGCTCTAATTCCCCCTCCAAGAAAAAGATCTTGGCAAGAAAAAGCTTGAAGATGATCGCACAACCTGAAAGATTATTAAAACAACTTCTAAAAGAAACTTAATAGAAATTCTTGAAAAAAGTTCAAAGAGAATTATTATTAACTCAAAAAAAAAACATAAATGAATTGTGTGTTTATAACGGTGGACGTCCATGCTACTTATAGGCCCCCAAATTAAGTTTTCCTAACCCTAATCAAATAACTAACATGACAGCTCATCAAATAAAAAAAACAAAATAAATCTAAGTGTGGAATTTTAATGGGAATTCAACCAAATGAATTAAATGGGCTCTTTAGATAAATTCTTACATGATAATCCACCTATTAAAATAAAATTGGACCTATAGTTTAAATGTTTTACAATTTGGGCCATTTTGATAATTTGGCCTGATATTCAATTAAGTTACTTTCCCAAGCTTCAAGATGGACTTGTAGACATCTTATCATTGTTTCAAGAACTTAATCTTGTGATTCGTTTGCTCTCGAAATTGGCTCGTTCAAGCTCATACATGAAATCCAATGCGCATTAGCTATAAGATTCGATTTCTTGGACCAAGATTTACAAGATTTGAAATCTTAATTTTCTTGATTCTTGAAATTGTCTGAAACAATAAAGTTGGACAAAGATTTGGTTTCTTGATTTTCTTTAAAACAAGAAAGTGAATCTTAATTTTCTTTTTTGGTCGTGTGCGCATCTAGGGCCTTAGTAACGAAGTCTTGGATGGTCCCATTCAATCTTGTTCAGATTTGCTTGGCCTTCGACCTCATTATTAGGCCTTGAGGAGATTTGAGCCCATCACATTCATGAGCCTAATTTTGGGCCTTAAGACTCACATCATTCCCCCTTCCTCAAGAAGATCGTCCCCGAATCTTTAGTTGCACAAAAAGAAAAAGGATTAGAATAAATAACAATAAAATTAAAATAAAATACTTACCTAAGCTTTCTTGTGCGTCAAAACTATTCCAGGATCAAAGAAATTATTTTGATCCTTTAAATTAGCTTCGATCATGGGCATCTCCTTTAAAAACAAGGTATCAACACTAAACAAAGAAATGTTAGGCACATGAGTGCTCAAGTAAAAAATATATTGGAACTTTGTTTAAATATGCATGATCATCGATAAGAATTTCCAAAGATTAGTCAATAATTCCATATAATAATTGAAATTCAGAAGTGTAATATTATTATTTAAAAAATCCATATTTAAAATTTAAGGAAGAAAATTTTGTTGCAGATTAAATGCATAAAGTTCTTTAATAAACCTATCAAATGCAACAAAAGTAACATTGACATACTTTGATAAACCCATAAAATCAATTTAACTTTCAAACCAAGGTTTAAAAAAAATTGACCAGTAAGAAAACATGTTGTAAGGAAATATTTTACAAACAAAATCAGTAGCATACTTATAAAAAACATTCAAGATATACCTTTTTAAATCAATTTCTAATGTTTTCTTACCTTTTTGACCTTGTAGCACTTATAGAGAAGTATCAATGTTCAACTTACCTCTCTCCCATAAGTAAAATCGTCTATTGATGGTAGAGTAATATAATTGGAAGTCCATCAATGGATCCTTGAAATCATGTAATTAAGAAATACCACTAAATAAATTTGAGTTAGGGTTAGTTAAAACTTAATCATTCCTCACTTTTGTATAGGTATTTTCTTTCTTTTCTTTTTCTTTTTTCACTTGAGCACTCTCCAAATTTACCTTATATGGATTCTCACTCGCCAAATTTGGACCATCAAGTAGACTTTTCTCACTCAATGTCTCTTTTCTCTAGGTCTTTTCACATGATTTTGCCTCACTTCCCATATCCTCTTCACAAGTATTATGAATATACAATTCAATACAATATATCTCAGTAGGAGAACATGACGTTTCTATATCATCTAACTTAAGAGATTCAAGGAAAAAATTCTCGCTATCATCTTTTTCTGGTTCACCAAGTTTGCCATCACAAATCTCTTTTCCGCTAGAATATGAGTCAATAAAAGGTACAAAGTCGTACTTACTTTGTTCTCTAGTTGGATATTGAATTGGACATTGGAAACCTTTATGATCTTTTGAACTACACCAATAACATTGCACAAAAGGTGATAGCTCAATCGTATTCCTCCTTTCGTTTGACCATCGCCCATTGAATTGACAAACTAATTTGTGATCATTTTTTCCATCATAATAAGTCTCTTGATCATTCTTTCCATGAAATTCTAGAATTGAGAACTTTGATTTAGTTAAAAAATGTTGCTCATAGTCATTATTAACAAAAGTCTCATCATTTGCACAAGAGACACATTGAGCATTATTTGCACGAAGACGAGGCTGATAACCTTATCTCTCCAATTACGATTCCAACGCTCAATTTTGGTACTTTAGACATTCCAAATTTTTACTGATTGTGTCTAGAATAGCGTCACGTTTTTTCTCTAGGTCTTTTCACATGATTTTGCCTCACTTCCCATATCCCCTTCACAAGTATTATGAATATACAATTCAGTACAATACATCTCAGTAGGAGAACATGACGTTTCTATCTCATCTAACTTAATAGATTCAAGGAAAAAATTCTTGCTATCATCTTTTTCTGGTTCACCAAGTTTGCCATCACAAATCTCTTTTCCGCTAGAATATGAGTCAACAAAAGGTACAAAGTCATACTTACTTTGTTCTCTAGTTGGATATTGAATTGGACATTGGAAACCTTTATGATCTTTTGAACTACACCAATAACATTGCACAAAAGGTGATAGCTCAATCGTATTCCTCCTTTCGTTTGACCATCTCCCATTGAATTGACAAACTAATTTGTGATCATTTTTTCCATCACAATAAGTCTCTTGATCATTCTTTCCATGAAATTCTAGAATTGAGAACTTTGATTTAGTTAAAAAATGTTGCTCATAGTCATTATTAACAAAAGTCTCATCATTTGCACAAGAGACACATTGAGCATTATTTGCACGAAGACGAGGCTAATAACCTTATCTCCCCAATTACGATTCCAACGCTCAATTTTGGTACTTTAGACATTCCAAATTTTTACTGATTGTGTCTAGAATAGCGTCACATTTATGAACTCGAGCATTTCGATCCTCTAGATTTTGTTACCTATCAAACCTATGTTCGAACTTATCATTGACTTCATTCTCGGTCAGCAAGTTTTATTGTTCAATTTTAGATTAAGGTTATTTTGAGGTAAATTAAAATCACATTGGTCTGGTCCATGGTCAAGGTAAGGGAGGTAATTTCCGAGTCAATGCTTAGCGCTTAAAACATTACTAGGGGGATAAAATTGAGCGAGATAAAGTCTCGTTCATTTTATCAGATATTTAATTTTTTTCTTATTTTTATTTTTAAATAAATGATTTAGGGTATATTTTTGGGATTAGTATGTTTAAATAAATTTAGTTTAGGAGATTGGAACTTAAGAGGGACCGCTTGTGACTCCTCCAATCTTTCCAATTGATTTGAACATAATCTTCTGAGAAATTATTCCCTAAATGGCAAAATAAATTTTTATTTTTTTCAAATAAAAGGGTCAATTTTGATCCAACTTTTAATTGCAACTCAATTTTCAAATTTTCTTTAAGTCTAGGTAATTAATTGAATTAATTGCAAAATTTGGTTGCTCGTTTTATAAATATTGAAATTGGTATCTCTTTTTGTAAATATTTTTAAAAGGTAGTTAAAATAAAAATTTTTAATTTAATTTTAATAAATAAGATGATAATAACTAATATATAATTATATTTATTATAATATATATTAATTATTATCAATTTTGCATAGAATTAGGATTAGTTTAAATTTGATCATATTTTAATTAATAATTTTTATTTTAATAATTAATAGCAAATAATATTTTAATATGCATTATATTAAGTATTAATTGTTATTAACTTTGTATGGAATTAGGACTTAAATATTTTATTATTAAATCGTTCCAAGAGTTCTATTTGAATTCCTTTCTCCCTTCACTATAAATTCTACCAACTCTCTCCACCATTCATTATAACAGCCTGTTTTTGGTCAAATCAAAACAGTAGTTTTGGAACCAAAAATATGAGGTTAAAATAATTATTTTATTATTATTTTAATCTCTACAACATGAAATATGTTTGTGTGAAAGTTTCGTTAAGGAATTTTATCATTTGAGTGTTTAATTTGATAAAAAGGACTAAATTGCGTAAAGTGTAAAACTTGAGTTCTATTAGTTAAAAGTGTCTATTAGTTACGGAAAATTAAAGTGGAGGTCCTTATGTTGTAATTAGACCATTATAATGGTGGGTGGACAATTATGGGCATTTGTTGAGTGATATTAATGTTTTATTATTAAGGTTAATATGGTAAATTTGTAAATATATGTTAGTAAAATAATAAAGAACAAATGGTTATCATCTTTCTTCATCTTCTAGCCAAAATTAACCTAAGAAAAACACCATTGTTCTTATCTCAAGCATTCAGTCATCTCTTGCATTTCATGTAAGTTAAATTTTGTCCCATTTTTAGTAAATTCTACGTTTTTTAGATCGTTGCAGCTAGGTCTAGCTAGCCCAATGACTAATTTGCAAAACTGTTAAAGATTTTAGATGTTTCCATTGATGAATACATGAATATTTTGATATTTAATGATAGATTATTAAATGTTTAATGATAGTTATACAAGTTTTATTGAGTGATTTTTAGTAAAAATGCAAAATATGGATTAAATTGTGAAAGGTGAAAACTTTATGGTTAAAATGTGAAATAAATGAAAAATATGGGTTGCTAGGGGCATAATAGTAATTTGGCTAGCATGGGTTAGTATTGAATTGCATGAATTTGGGTTTTTATGAAATATGGACTAAATTGTAAAAGATGTGAAGCATTACGGGCAATTGTGTAAAAATGGCTTAAAGTGAATTTTGGACTAAGCTTAATAGAGAGATGATTAAATAAGTTAATTTTGATTACATATAGATCAAAAAAAGTGAAACTCGGATCTAGATCGAGGGAAAAACAAAGTTCTCGACTAATCGATCAATTTAGCCGTTTTACGTCCGAGGTAAGTTCGTATGTGATAAATTTCATTATAAATGTATTTTAAATGTTTTGATTTTGTATAAACTGTGATTATGAGACTACGGATATGTTCAAAAATGATTCGACAAAGTTACGACATTTAAAATCCTGGTTGAACCTTAGGAATAGATTTGGATACTATTAACATGTCATTAGGGGATTATTTGTGATTATGTGATCTGGGTGCTGGTCTTGTAAGTCCTACCGGTGGCTGAGTATATCGGCATGTGTTACGGATACTTGACAGCTTGTGTGAGCAACATCGTGTAGCTACGTCTTGACCCACAACTTGTATAAGCAGGCCCGTTGATAGCTCTAGTGTGAGCAGTATATGTGATATGAGATTGAGATAGCTTCGGCTATATATATGTATGTGGCCCTTTGGGTGCGAGTTTCCCATGTATCTGATAGTATTCTAAATGGTTCAACGGGTAAATGAAAGAAGTGATTTGTGTATGAGAGTGATACGAGATGGTACAGGTATGTATATGAACTGTATAAGCTTAAATCGAAGAAGTTGTGAAGCTACATATAAGATTATGATTGAAAATGTCAAAGGTTTGTTAGGTACATAAATTACATGTTGATATGTTCAAATTGAAGATTTGAATATTCATATTTAGGTTGAGTTTATTTCATATGAGCTTACTAAGCTATAAAGCTTACTTTGTTATTTTTCCATGTTTTATAGTGACTTTAAAGCTAGCTCAGACTTGGGGATTATTGAGAAATCGTCACACTATCCAATTATCGATTTGGTACTTTTAAGCTTATGTTTTGAGTATATGACATGTATAGGGACTTTGGTCATTTTGGTTATGTTTTGGTAATGAATTTAGCCATTTGAATTGGCTTGTAAATGTATATGTTTTGGTTTGTATATATAGCCATGAATGATGGCTCATTTTGGGTTATTTTGGTATGTTTGAATCATGTTTATATATATGTGTCTATGTCTTGTGGAATGTGTTGAATGTTGGTTGTGTGATGCTTAATGGTAATAGGGATTATGAGTATCAAATGGTTGATTTGTGGATGTTGATTTGCTTGTGAAATTAGGCTAAATGATGCATATTTGGAAGTGTATATTTAATTGAATTGTATATGTGATTTTTGTTTAAATGGTATGGTATATCTTGTGTCTTGTGTATATTGAGAAAGGTGATATAGATTATGCATGAATTAAGCTTGAATTGGTTGTTTAAAATGTTATATTATGCTATGTTTTGGTGCCAATTAGGTTGATATAGGTGTGCGTAAGATAGGGTGGCAAAATAGCTTGGTAAATAGCCTATTTTTGTCCATACAGGCAGAGACACGGGTGTGTGTCTTAGCCGTGTATGACCCACGATTATGTTACATGGCCGTGTGTCCCCTGGTGTTGAGATTAAAATCAAGTCAGTATGCTTCACACGGCCTCACACACGGGCGTGTGACTTGGTCGTGTGGCATAAGTCAATATACCCTACAGGTTTGGCACGGCCTAGCACACGGCTTGACACACGGGCATGTATGGCCATTTTTAGGGCACAAGAGCTAGCCACATGGGCGTGTGTGTTGGCCATGTGACCCAAGTCAGAGAGTTACACAGGTCAGACACAGCCATGTGATCCCATTTCGAATGTCCACACGGCCTGTGACACGGGCGCGTCTCCTATTTTTAAGAAAATTTCTTAAGTGTTCAAAAAGTTCCCAAGTTATCGGTTTAGTCCTTAACCACTCCTAATGTATGTTAGGGCTTTGTAGGCTCGTATTAGGGATAAAATGTTTGGTTGTGAATGAATTGTATATGAATTGACTAAAAGTATGTGAAATGTATGTTTAAATGTGTTGTAAGTTCAGTAATGCTCTGTAACCTGATTCCGGCGTGAATATGGGTGAGGGCTATTACATTCACATCACCTTAACCAACTACACCAACACCCACCATCTGTACCCTTAGCAGCTTCATCGCTCAGTAGCCACCCTCAGGCGCACCTCGTGACCTGCTCCCTTGCTCATGTCGCTAGCCTACCCAACGCCCTTGCCTGCTGCTCACGCACCCGCTTGCGCACACTACTGCTGTCGCTCACACCAGGCTTTATTACTCCCTCGTGTACTCATTCGACGCACCTACTCCCGCACTAGCTCGACAACTGCTTCTTGTCACCACACCTGCCTGCACGCCCAGATCCAAGCTATTCTACCCATGCCATTGCCGCTGCCAACTCTAGCCCGCACGTGCCAGCACTGCCATGCCTCATATTTACCTTTATACCACACTTCCACCACGTTTAGCAACCAACCCTTCCAGTCATCCCTTGATTAAAATATTTTGCTTCTAATTTTATTTATCAAGTACTTAATTTTTATACAAAGGTGGTAAGAGAATTTTTCTCCTAAATTTCAAATTTATTTTGTTAATTAATTTTTCAATTTATTGAATTATTAATATTTTATGAAAATTGAATTTTTGAGAAAAATTGTTTCCATCGCAAAAGAACTCATACCTCTGTCCAAATTGAAGAATCAAAAAACAAATTTTACTCTAAAGAAGCCAAAGCAAGATATGATAGCGTTTTCAAGAATCAATAAATGCACCCTAAAATAGGGTTTACACTGAAAGAAAGCAACTATACTGATTTCATGGCGTGCATTCAAAAAATTATTGAAGCTCTCAATTGGGAGTTGTTTTGTGAGAAAAGACCTAGTGCAAATGAAGAGTTAGTTCATGAATTTTATGCGAATTTGACCTCAAGCGAATTAACGGAAGTTTCTGTCCGTGGAATTAAGGTACTAATAAGCTCAAACACTATTAATGAATTCTTTGAATTACTTGATTTTGAAGACTATGAATATTCTTCCTTGATGAGAATATTACAGTTCCAAGTTCTAAGTGGATTGTGTCAAAGCATGGAACTCACATTTGTCATAGAGAATATTTGACACCAATAGCGAATGTATGGTTCTATTTCATTCGATTTAGCCTTATGCTTATTTCACACGGGACTACAATTTCATTAGAGCAAATAGTTTTGTTATACTTGATTTTAACTACAAAGACCATTGATGTGGGAGAAATCATTCTAAGAGAAATGTGAAATTGTGCCGTTAGACATTTTGGTCCAGCTTACTTTCCCATTACGATAACAATTTTGTGCTTGAAAGCTAAAATTCTTGTAAGCATAAAAAGACAGGTTGTAGCCAGGGCGCGCACAATCATAGATTGGGACTCTACTGAATAGCAGGAGATTTTGTTCTACAGCAACGAGTTGAAGAGAGCGAGGTTCCTGAAGAAGAAGAAGATCCCACAAAGATTGAACCAATGCAGCCAGCTGAAATCCCTGATAAGGCAGAACCAATGGAACCAATAACAGAACCTGACATGGCAACCTCAGCATTCAAAACTCAATTGCCTTGACCAGATCTTCTAGATGAGCTGTCAAAATTGATGGATATAATGCAACATATGCAATGGCAGCAACAAGCTTACTGGAGATATTTAAAAATACAAGATGACTCAATGAGAAGCGCTCTTATGAAAATATTCAATGACCCATTTATTTTTGTACCTGAGTTTCTAGATTTTATATTTGAACCATGGAGCCCAATATCAAAGAGGGAATGAAGTGATTCATGCAAAAACAAATACGTTGGAGAAAAAGATGATTCGGATTCTGAGGGAGCTACAAATAAATAAAAAGGGGGGATCTTTACTTTATGTTATTTTCTTTCCTAGGTTAAGTTAGGATTAGGTTCTGTTTGGATTTTTATTTCTCAAATAGTAAAACAAGAGGTGGAATCATAAATAAAAATGAACAAGTTTTAAAATTACAAGTGTGACAATTTATATACATGTCTAGGATTGGATTTAGAGAGCGCTTGGTACTTAAACAGTCAAATTGACTCACCTCCTCTTTTTCTAGAATCTTACCTGGTGTGTAGTATCTATTCACTTCTAACAATGAGGATACTGTTCACCTTAAGTAGGGGGACCGAAAAATTGAAATTATTTCCTCTCAGAATAAATATTTCTTTTAATTATGGTTGGCTTATATTTTGTTCAAGAATTTGAAATTTTATTAAGTATGCGCTAAACTTCAGTATGGATAAAGTTCTATTATTTCAATAATTGTATGTTAGCTTAATTATGACATAAATGTACTCTTAATAAAGTATGTAAATCATACCATAAAATTTTTAGTTCCTTAGGAAAGCTAAGCGTACATGAAAGTTTAAGTCTCTAGAATTGACTTAGTAATCTCTTAAGGTGAAATTCTAGGAAGCATGTAATGTTAAAATGATTTAGGCAAACTTTTGTATGGACCCTTTGAGCCTTTCAAGCCAACCTTGATGAATTTTTATCCTTTGAAACCCAACTTTGAGACTATATGACCTAATTTTATTTGAACCTTTGCAATTTTTAGCCTTCACTTCTCTCATAATTATCTTTAAATTGTCCCAAACACTAGACTCAGTACTATTTAGAATATTTTTTTAAAATAAGTTTGGGGGAGTTCAAAAGAAGCAACTGCTCAAAAAATTGTAGGATATACAGCAAAATGCTCGTAAAAAAAGAGCATATATATTCGAAAGAAATAGATGTACAAAAGAGCAGGCAAAAGCAAAACAAGTTGGTGTATCAAAGATAATTATTCCAAAGGTTTGATGCAAGTTGAGTCTAGGGTATTTTAGCCTAAATTTGTCTATCTTTTACCTACCCCTAGCCTAGTCATGTTACAACCTATTTTAAAAACCTATTGATTCAAGTTTTTGTGCTACCAACATTAGCGGAGAGAAACTGCTATGTTCAACATATGAAGGCATAAATTAAACTTGACGATTACAACTTAATCTTAAATAAGGGAAAAAAATCAAATTGGTAGGGATTTAACATGTCTTTATTAAGAATGGATTTAGTTTATTTTTTCTATCATAATAATAATTGAGATTAATTTGAACGATATGTATACTTAAGTAGCATAAATGTCAAAATTCTTATTCTTGAGAATAAGTATACTAAATATATAATTTTGGGAAGAATGTTTTCTGAAGGAATTTTTCAAAGGTATTTCCAAGAAATTCTTTTCAATTTGTGCATTACTTGGGAGGAGCAATAAATTAATTTTAGGGGTGCGGAAACACGAAAATATATAAAATTTTTCATGCCCTTTTAATATATAGACTTTTTCATGCCCTTTTGAACTCAAATTCATGCAATTTCGTAGTAATTCTTGTCAAAAAATAGAATATAATCATAAAATAATTAAATTGTACTTAAATTATTAACATATTTAATTTTAATTAATTTTCATAAATTTTTATTTATTTTCGACTGATTTACACAAATGGTGAAAATTGGCTTGGCAAACACTACTAGAAGCACAAAATCATGAAGCAATTTTTGAAGCATCAAGGCAAATTAATTTTTCAACCTAAGACGGTCCAACTGGTGAATATTAATTCATAATATTATTAATTTTAATTATATCAAATTTATTTTGGGTTAAAAAATTATTATTAATTATATTATGAAAGGAGGCCCAGTTCTTGTAAACCAAAGACTGATCCAACCGAGCAAATAGGCTGCCCAAAACCATCCAATATGCTAACCCAATCAGCTCAAATTAGTTGATTATTTTACTTGCAAATCAGCCCTTGAAGTTTCCTTGAAATTACATTCAAACCCCGCTACTTTCTGTGCTTTTAAAGATTCACCCCAAGCTAAATTTAGCAATTTTGAAACCTTCAAACTAGCCACATGTGTGGCCGGCCAAGGGTGTAACACCCCTTACCCGTATTCGACATTGGAATAAGGTACGAGGCGTTACCTGACATAAACTCACACAAACATACAAAACCGAGAGATGAATTTCTATCCAAATTTAAAACTTTTCATTCACATGCATAATGTCTCTTATACAGGCCCACGAGGCCCAAAACATACATTGGGCGTGGTTCGGGACTAAACCAAGAACTTTCGGAACTTTTGAAACACTTAGAAAATTTTCTTATTTTGGGGAGTTAGACGCCCATGTGGGAAGGCCGTGTGGTCACACACGCCTGTGTAGCTTGGGACATGCCCGTGTCCTCAGCCCGTGTAACTCTTTGTTTATGACGTCATCAACAAAATAGGGTCACACGACTAAGTCACACGCCGGTGTCCTAAGGCCGTGTCTCTCACACGGCCGAGACACATGGCCGTGTCTTTTCTCATGTGTTTATTTCTGGGCATTCTGTTTTACCTAATTAGGGTGCAAGGGACACACGGCCGGAATACACGCCCATGGGGTAGACCGTGCGTCACACATGGCCTAGACACATGCCCCTGTGTCTACCTGTGTGGACAACTTTGAAGCTACTCTCCAAGCCAATTGCCACCCTTATTTGCAAAAACACATACATGACTTCAAAGGTAATTAACAGGACATAATTGAGTACTTTAACATACACAAAAAAGACATGATCATAATCATTTCATCTTTACTTATGCATGCAAAAGAACCCTTACTTTGTCAAGCCCAACTTACCAATTCTTATTTAAGCTATGGTTATCATCATACTAAACAAATCCCAATTAAATCATCAAGCATTCATCACTAATAACATAACCCATCACATACACACAATCACAAATCACATCTCAAAGACATAAGTACATACATAATCATATAATCAACATAAGCCATCATTCATGACTATATACAAATTGGACCATAAATCATTCTAGGCCAACACATTTGGCCACATTAACAATGGCTTAATTAATCAAAGACAAAGTCCCTATACATGCCATAAACTTAAAATACTAGCATTCACTTGTACCTAATGATAGCTTGATAGTGTGATGGCATCTCCAGTGGTCTCCAACCCAAGCTAGCTAAACTAACCTATAAGAGATGGGAAAGGAAGGGGGTAAGCTTCGAAGCTTAGTAAGTTCATATGCAAATAAATAACAACTATTAACATTCATTTACTTTATCCATCCATAAGAATACTATTATTACAATTGGCATTAAATCTTAAGATTTTCACTTATTCGTTTGTGATGCTTACTCCTTTAACTCATAAACACCATTTACCTGCCTTGACGTTAGCCTAGCCACTATAGTCTACCCATTATAACATATCACATTAATTAACAAGTTATTTCCATCCTCTTAATCACATGCACATTATTTATGAGTAATCATAATTTCAACATATAGTTCAACCACCTTTCAGTTTTCTAAGCTCGTATCTTACTATATTCTTATAATGACTTTATTCGACAATTATGCTTGTCTTTCCTTTCCTCATATCCAATGAAACACAATTTAAATAAATAAACCGTAATATGTCACAAATCAATTAGGCTCATAAGCCTATCACATGATCATTATCAAATCTTATCATGCATCTATTCATTATAAATATAGATCATTTGCCACAAAGTTATCAATGTTTCACAAGCATAACTTGTTCGTGTACATTCTTACCAAGAATTCATCATATACCAAATTCACTTCACATGTGTTCAGTGTACATACCTGTACCACTCATAATATAGTCACATAATTTCTCGTTCTTAACATACCCGTTGAAATACAATTTAAGCATGTAAGCATATTGGATCACATCACAATTTGGCCCAAAAACCTAACACGTAATCATCATTTATATTTATCATATATCCAACATCACAAGTATGTACACTATCAATCACAGTGGGTAATAAACAATTATTTCCACAATAATCATGAATTTACAATTATAGGCTTACGTACATGTCTGTTTACTCGTAGTAATTTCATTCTCATACTCATCTTTGATTTACCTGTTGAACACTTGGAATACTATTGGATACACGGAAGGCTCGCACAATAGTGCCACATACGTAGCTAAACCTACCTCATATCACATAACACATAAAGCTCATTCTTGAGATACTCACGGGTCTGCTCACACAAGCTGTCGATCAGGACATAGCTCTATGGGCTGCTCACACAAGCTATCAGGTATCCTCAACACATTTCGGACTACCCAGCCACCGGTAGGACGTACAAGACCAGCACTCAGAACCACATAAACATATATCACATATCTCATGAGCTCATAAATCACACGGTTCCTAGTGACATGTCACTTGTATCCTAAACTATTCCTAAGGTTCAAACGAGATTTTCTCAATGTCACATCCTTGTCGAACTCGTTTACAATGTCATTCTCATAGTCTATAATGTCGTTCATGCACTCATCATAACAATTTAAACATAGAAACTCATACATTAATAAATCATTAAAAATATGATCATAATATTGCATTATTTACACATGAACTTACCTCGACACCAAAAATGACAAAGAGGGACCTAACCGTCAATTACTCCTTTTCCTTTGTTCTAGGCTCGAATCTCATTTTCTTTGATCTATAACATCACATTTAGCCCACTTATTAGTCCCATTATTCAATGTGACCCCAAAACCATACTATGGAAAAATTACGTTTTTTCCCCTAGGCTTGTAAAATGATTTTTATTCAATTTATTTAACATACAAGCCTAGTCGAATCATTTTTATAATTATCACAGTCCACAATTTCCATTAAAACACACTTTTACTACATATTTTATAACTTTTACAATTTAGTCCTTTTGGACATTTTCACTGAAAATCACTTAGTAAAAGTCGTTTCTTACACATCAAACTTTCACAATCTACCATGAAACATCAAAACACATGCATGTCACACATGGGTAAATTTTTAAACATCAACCCTAGCTCAAATAAATGGTATAAATAGATAGATCTTGTTACGAGGATTTCAAAAATGTAAAAATCATTAAAAACGGGGCTAGAACGGACTTACAATCGAGCTTGGAAGCTTGAAAAACCCTAGCCATGGTTTCTCCATGCAAGTTTTGGCCAAGGGGTTGAAGATGGATAAACAATTGTCTTTTAATTTTGTTTTTAATTCATTTTAATAACTAAATGACCAAAATGCCCTTAATGAAAAACTTTGGAAACATGCCTAACCAAGGCATGTCCATTTTTGTCCACCAACTTAACCAATGGTCTAATTACCATATAAGGACCTCCAATTTAAAATTTCATAACAATTGGACACCTCTAACATGTAGAACTCAACTTTTACACTTTTTACAATTTAGTGCTTTTGACTAAATTGAGTGCCCAAACGTCAAAATTTTCGAACGAGATTTTCATGAAATAATTCCGTGAAATTGTAGACCATAAAATATAATAAAAATGAATTTTACTATGTCAGGTTTGCGGTCCCAAAACCACTGTTCTGATTAGGCCCTAATTCGGGATGTTACAAAGGGGGAGCATATAGATGCTGATTTTTTTGCTATTTTTTGCAGCCAATCCCAGTAAATACCCCCTTCACCTCTTCATTCAACACACCTCTCACACATTTCATTCCACACTTTTCTCTCATTTTCTTTCTTCCAAACCTTCTTTTGCTTTCCATTTTTTCCTTTCATTCCCTTACTAGTTTCCTTATTGGAAAAGAGCCCTTCAATAACCATTGGTAGCAGCATTCAAGTGCTTATAGAAGCCTCAGTTTAACAAGAACAAGCGGAGAAGGAGGAGCGGAGCAAACTAGTCAAGCTTTGGAGAAACACCAGATTTGATTCTACTTTCTATCCTTTAATTTTTATTGTTTTTGTTATGAACATGTCTACGGATATTTTGTTTTGTTGTTATTCTAAATTTAATTAGCATGGCTTAAATTTAATTTGTGTTAGGTTGATTGCATTTCGTCCACTAGAGTTATTAAAATTATGTTTGTGTTGTTATAGGTCTTCATAAATTGTTTGATTAAGTAAAACCATGATTAAGTTATTCTTGCATTACAATTGTAAGGTAACTAATGAATTAATTAATAATTTTGTTGAAATTGTAATTAATTGACACAATACTTAATCAGTGCATGTTTGATCTTCTAAGGTAGCTGAGGGTTAAATTAACGATGGTATTAAACAATACATTAGCCTTGCATAACTTGCAAGATTATTGTGATTAAACTGTTTCAATATAGCTGTATATTTTTACCTCACTTAATTTTTTACTTGCTTATTAAATTTGATTAATTGTTTGAATTGGCATAGTAATATGTTCAACAAATTAGTTAATTTTGTAAGCCTGTATGTGCTATAGTTAACAAGTTACCAAGTTGCCGTGAATTTTTTCGTAGCAACATGAACATTGTTTTAGAAATATTAAGTTAAGAAATGTAATTAATCTAACACAATTATGTCATCTTGATTAAAATCATCTTTTGAAATCGTGCATTGGAACTTTTATTTTTCTTTTATTTTAGCTTACTTAGTTATATTTTAGTTTTTAATCACTTCCTTAAAATCAAAATATTTTTAATCGTCAAAGTGTTTTTAATTGCATTTCATAAAATAATTTCTTATAAACTCCCTGTGGGTACGATATCTCGACAGTTACTTGTAACTTTATTTACTTGTTGCAATTGTGTACACTTGCACATTTCTATCTTTTCTGTAGGATACTGATTTATAAGCCCAATTGATGTGGGAACAAAGGACGAGTGATACACAAGCTTCCTGAGTCGTAAAAGCATGAAACAAACCATACCAGACATAAATTACATGTCGTGTCGCATCATAGAACTTGTATGGCACAACATAGGTCAACATGATGCCCATGTATACCAAGGCTATTTTCATCCGCACAATCAATTTTATAATAAGACCTAATACGTGTCAAAGACCTAATCCAGACTGCCAACACTCCGATCTTAGGGGCTTGATGAAACTAAATCGTTTTAGACATAGGAAAAAACCCCAGTAGTTAGGAGTAGGATTAGGTTTAGTTTTCTTTCGGGTTTTCTAAACTCTTTATTTTTCCTCTTGGAATCAATTTTGATCTAAGAGTTCTTTTATATTATTAATGTATTTTAGTTTATTTCTTGTTTGTGATCGACGATAATTGATTATTTCAATTGAGAGATTCGCTACTCCATTCTACATTCGACATTAATCCCAGGATTATTCTAATCTATTTTCTCTTCTTATTTATTCGTGTTCTTTACATGTTTAATTCAATTGAGATTAAGACTATGAATAACAACATGAGTGGCTAAATTCCTAAGGGGAGATTAATGAGTGGATCGGGAAGTGATTAATGAAGGGTTTAGGGTTTCTCAAGAGGATTATTTGGTATAGATTATGTGTTCTTAAACCCTAGACTTGACAACTCTAGGAAGTAATCATATGTGAGATGAGATGAGGAGATAAGTTGAACTGAGTAAATCATAGTTTATCCTAGTTGAGAAAGTGAGTTTGAAAGATAAGCGAGTATCAACCAATAGATTAATTAGTTTAAGGCTGGGAGGTAATAATTAGTTAATCAGTAGCAAATCTACCCTAAAACCCTAATCTGAAGTTAATTACAAACCCTGAAATAAGCTAATCTTCCTTATTGGTTTTATCTATTTAGTCGTTTGTTTATTTTTCTTGTTTATTTATTTTAGTTATTTAAATCATCTTGTTAATCTATTTTATGATTTGTTATAATATGAGAATTAATTATTATTATTTAGACTTATTATTGTGAAAAGATTTTTTTATAGATTTATTCCATCCTCTCTTAGGCACGATCCTCAGAATACTTCCTGTGTTCTATTGTATACAATACTATATTAGAATTTGACTCGTTTACTTGCAGATATCATTGTTCTAATTATATATATTTGTGTGCTATTTTTACTATAAACGGTAACATGTTTATAGGCAATCAATAACATAGCATACGTGAGATTTCCTACTATCGAAGCATAAGGAACCTTTCTCATGTTCTCTCTTTCTTTTGTTGTCTTAGGACAGTCTTCCAAAGAGAGATTAAATCCCAATACGGAGGGTTGATTTCCTTTATTCGAATCGCTCATTGCGTAACACTTTAATATCTTGTCTATGTATGAAGCCTGAGATAGTGTTATTACTTTGTTCTTTTGATCCCTTAGGATTTGAATGCATAGAACAAAGTTACCTTCTCTTAAGTCCTTCATGTTAAACTATTGGGTTAACCACAGTTTAACTGATGACAATGTCCCCACATCCTTCCCAACAAGTAAAATGTCATCGACATATAAAATGAGAAATGTCACATTTCCATCTCCTATATGTTTATAAAAACAAAAACCAATCTACGTTTTGATTAAATCCAAAAGTACGTCTTGCTTAAATCCAAAAGTCTTAATCGCTTGATCAAATCTTTGATTCCATGAGCGAGATGCTTGCTTAAGTCCATATATGGATCTAAGCAGTTTGTAAACTTTATACTCATTTCCTTTAGCTATATATCTGGTTGATTGCATCATATAGATGCTCTCTTCAAGATAGCTTTTAAAAAATACCGTCTTGACATCTATATGCCACTTCTCGTAATCGAGAGCCACCGCAATGGATAACAATATGTGGATTTACTTGAGTATGACAACCAGAGAGAAGGTTTGTTCGTAATCAATACCTTCTTTCTGAGTATAACCTTTTGTTACAAGTTTGACCTTATAAGTTTCCACTTTGCCAACTGCATTTCTTTTCCTCTTGTAGATCCATTTGCACCCTAAGGGTTTTTCCCATCCACTAAGTCTACAAATTCCCACACTAAGTAGGAATCTATAGAATCCATCTCAATTTTCATTGGTATTTCCTAAATCTTAGAATCAACACTCTACATCAATTCATCATACATGAGTGGGCCATCATATTCCTATTCGATAGACTTAATGTTAAAAACACTTTCTCCAAATTGGGAAAATTCAGGCTTACAAGAGACCTTCCCACTGCGATGAGGCACCCTATGATGCGTTGGAAAAAGACTGATTCGAAAACAGTTTTCTTACACAGTAGAAAATAAAATTTTTAAAAATTGACTTTGTTTGTGATATTTATAGCAATAAACCCTAGACTAAAATCGTATTTGTGTTTTTGGATAAAAGGATCCTTTTCATTGTAGACTTTTAACCAAATGATCTTCTTCGCTATTCTCGTACCACGAATTGCTTCGAGTGTGGGCTCGAACAAAACAAATCAAACACAAACTAATATAGTTTTCTTTTCTTTTCGGGAGAAAACAAAAAATTATCTCTTCAAAATAGATGCTGCCAGAACCGTTATTCTGCATAATAGATTTAATACCTAGAGAATAAAAGTCTCTCTATTTTTAGTCACAATAACAATAACTAAAAGTTATATATAAATCACCCTACCAGTGACATCTATTTATAGGGAGAGAAGGTAGAACCCTTGTGGAATTAGAGAAGTTTATTTCAACTAGAAAAATGAAATCCTAGTTCAACTAGGATGTAGGTGGCAGTAACTGTAGTTAATTGTACTAGGGTTTGTCGTCCCCCTTTATTACTAAGGGGCTTTTGAACCTTTTTCATATCGGGACCAATTATAAGTACTTTCTGGACTTTTAACTTGTAACATGCCAAACCCGACTCAATAATTAGATTCGAGTATAATGTGTCACAACTTAAATAAGACAATTTTAAACAAATTAAACAGTGGAAGCTTTATCAAATTTTTAATAAGTTATAAGTATAAAACCAATGATTGCTATTATTTTGCAAAGGTTTAAATGTACACCATTGGCAGTACAAAATAATGTTCAAAAAGTTTGGCATATAAGTTCAAATAAATGACCTTAATTGAACGAGATATAATAATACCAATCATTTTAGAAGGAGTTTCACATTATGATCATATTATGCCTAATGGTGTTCATAGAACACAAACAAAATTAATACACCAATTTACATAACATATAGCGGATAATGTATGCCAGCTTAACGCGACTTAGAAAACTCATGTTCATGCTAGCCATGTACCCACAATTCAGAGTCAGAGCATATCATACAGTCTTGTCTACATACATACTCCTCCTTAACTCCTTATATAAAATTCATTAAGAATAGCATGTTTTATCATGATCTGCTAGTTCGGTTTGCAATATAGTCACCCTACCGGAGGCTTTACAAGCATATCTCCCCTTCTCTATGACCACAGATCATATCTCACAATCATAAACTGTTAGTATTGGCTTGGTCACAAAAGATGGTGTTACTTCATAACACAGACAAACTGAACTCAGACTGATTACACTGGACAACCATTAACCATACATACACCATTCATACATTATTGAGGAAGATTACTTACATGATTTATATAACAATGAAGTTTACAACACATAGAAGTAAGAAGAAACTCACTAGAAATTCTAGTACAAATCTACACAGGAGGTCCTTTGCCTCTATCGTTGGGACCTCCATTAGCTTCTTGAGCTAAAATAAAGATGATTATACATATCAAATCATCAATCTATTGAAACTTATCACGTGCGCAAGAATCAGAAACTCACAATCCATAATAGGAAATTTCCTTTCTCATAAACAATTCTAATGTCTATGCATGCAGTATGATAAATGTAACACCCCTTACCTGTATTCGACGCTGGAATAAGGACGAGGCATTACCAGACTCAAACACAAGCAAACATACATTTCTGAGTAATGAACTCTTTTCCAAATTAAAACTTTTTATAAATACTCATAAAGTCCCTAACATGAGCCTACGAGGCCCAAAACATGCATTGGAAGCGGTTCGGGACTAAACGAGAACTTTAGAAAATTTTACAACACTTGGAAAATTATTCACTAAACATAGGTCACACGCCCGTGTGGGTAGGCCATTTGGTTACACACGCCCGCGTCCCAACACCGTGTAACTCTCTATTTATCACCCAAGAACAAATTGAAGATACATGGCCAAGTCACACGCCCGTGTGGTCGAATTAAAATTTATGATTTTCATAAAATAGGTGCAGACTTCACACGCTCAGGACACACGCCTATGTCTGAGGCTGTGTCATCCACACGGCTGAGACACATGCCCGTGTCTCTGCCTGTGTGCTCAATTTTGAGCATTCTGTTTTGTAACAATTAAGGTACAAGGGACATACGGTCGGAACACACGCCCATGGGGCAAGTCGTGTGTCACACACGGCCTAGACACACGCCCGTGTGTCTAATCGTGTGGACAAAAATAAGGCTATTTATCAAGCCATTTTGTCACCCTTCCATGCACATACCTACACAACAACATACAACACCAATCCAAGCACATACATTCAACCAAATCAGCCATAACCAAGACATCAACACCTCATTCACATACTAACATTTATCATAAAAAACTTTACACGCATATCAATTCAAATCATGCAAATTCCCACATCCATGAAAAGCATCATCATATATATATATACTTATACCAATATTAGCCAATTTCAAATTGCCATTTACAAGATGAATTACCGACCAATATAGGCCAACACATTAGGACAATTCAATTATGACACATAACAAAATGACCAAGTCCTTCTACATGCCATAACTCAAAATGTTAAATTCATTGGTACTAAAAATAATAAGTTGATAGTGTGAGTGGATCTCTGACAGTCTCCAATCCCCAGGCTAGCTTGGTGATACTATAAGGCAAGGGAAAAGAAAGGGGAGTAAGCTATATAGCTTAGTAAATTCCTATGCAAATAATATGCATCATATCCAAACATGTAACATAGAATTAACATGATGATAATTGGCATAAATATTATTAAGATCTTATAATCATAACTAACTCATTCATAACCTTACCAAGGGTTCATCACATAACGTGTGAGTTTTACGTACATACCTGAGTCATCTCGAATTGGATTTACACACAACTCATCTTTGGCATACTCGTTAAATTACCTGTTGAATCACTTGAAATACTAAAGGATAGTCGGGAGTCTCGTACACATGGTACCGTACCAATGCCATATCCTAGATATGGTCTTACATGTAATCTCGTATCAATGCTGATAGCCCAGCTATAGTCTTACACGAAATCTCATATTAATGCAATATCCTAGATATGGTCTTACACTTAGTCTCATATTGATGTCATATCTCAGATATGGTCTTACATGTGGTCTCAGTAACCCAAATGTCATGACATTTGTATCCTATCTATTCTTAAGGTTCAATTCAGATTTCACGCTTGTCGAAATTTTTTCGAATATGTCCAAGGGCCAATCACAATTCATACAATAGTAAAGCATTTAAACATGATTAAAATAATGCATTATTTACATACGAACTTACTTCGGTGCAAAAATAGTAGAAATGAGACCTAATAGTCAAACACTTTGTTTTTCCCCCAATTTAGGTTTTAAACCTCTTTTCTCTTGATCTATAATAGCAAATTTAACTCATTTAATATTCACATTGTTCAATTCAGCCCAAAAATTACATTTTGGTCAAATTACATTTTCCCCCTAAACTTTGACATTTTTTCAATTTAGTCCCTAGGCTCATAAAATGATTTTTATCAAATTTCTTCATTACCCAAGCCTAGCCGAATATTTATTGTACTCATACCAGCCCACATTTTTCATTAAATCACACTTTTACTACTTATTTTATAACTTTTACAAATAAGTCCTTTTTGACATTTGTACCAAAAATCACTTAGCAAAATTCGTTTTTCTAACAACAAACATACATCTTCTACCATTAACCATCAAAATACACATATGTCTAACATGGTTCAAACCTTAGACCTTAATCATACCTCAAATTAGTGCTAGAAATAGGTAGATTGAGTTACAACGGCTTCAAAAATGTAAAGAGCGTTAAAAACGGGGCAAGAACGGACTTACAATCGAGCTTGGAAGTGGCCAAACCCTAGCTATGGTTTCCCCTTCTAATTTTCAACTATGGGAGGAAGAAGATGGAAAAATTTTGGTTGTATTTTGGGTTTTTATTCATTTAATTACCAAATGACCAAAGTGCCCTTTTCTTAAAACATAAAATTTCTCTTACCTCATGTCCATTTTTGTCCACTAAATTAAAAAATGGTTTAATTACTATCTAAGGACCTTTAATTTAAAATTCCATAGCAATTAGACACCTCTAGCATATAGAACTCAAGTTTTGCACTCTTTGCAATTTTGTCCTTTTAACTAAATTGAGTGCTCAAACGTCAAAATTTTCGAACGAAATTTTCATAGAATCATTTCATAAAACTGTAGACCATAAAAATATAAGAAAAATAATTTTTTTTTGCATCGAATTTGTGGTCCCAAAACCACTGTTCCTACTAGGCCCAAAATCGGGCTATTACAACTCTCCCTAGTTTAGGGATTTTCATGCTCGAAAATCTTACCAGAAAATAGGTTCGGGTACTGTTTCTCATAGCTTCCTCAGGTTCCTATATAGCCTCTTTGACCTCATGTCGTTTCCATAAAACTTTCACTGGAGCTATACTTTTATTTCTCAACTGTTTAACTTCCTGAGCTAAAATCTTGATCTGTTCTTCACCATAAGTCATATCAGGTCGTATCTCTGTCAGAGAAATCACATGTGAGGGGTCAGAATGGTATGATCGCAACATCGACACATGAAACACATTATGAATCATTTCCAACTCTGTCAGTAAAGCTAACCGATATGCCACTGGCCCTATTATTTCAATAACCTCATACGGTTCGACGAAACGTGGACTTAACTTGCCTTTACGGCCAAATCTCAGAATCATCTTCCACGGAGATACTTTCAGAAATACTTTATAACCAATCTAAAGTTCTATCTCTTTTCTTTTCAAATCTGCGTATGAATTTTGTCAATCTAATGCAGCTTTCAAGTAATCACGAATTACCTTTACTTTTTCTTCAGTTTCTCTAACAAAATCAACCTCGTGAATCTGTCTTTCATTAAGCTTGGTCCAAAACAAGGGTGTTCGACACTTGCGAACATACAATGCCTCATAAGGTGTCATCTTTATACTCAAATGAAAACTGTTGTTATAAGCAAACTCAATTAATGGTAGATATTTTCCCCAACTACCCTCGAATTCTAGAACACAACATTGGAGCATATCTTCGAGAATCTAAATTACTCTCTCAGATTGACCATCAATTTCTGGATGAAAAACGATACTAAAGTTCAGCTTCGTATACAAAGCTTCTTGCAGGTTCTTCCAAAACCGCGAAGTAAACCTCGAATCTCTATCTGAAATGATAGAAATAGGTACTCCATGTAATCTTACAATTTCGACCACATACAATTCAGCTAACTTATCAATAGAAGAGTTTGTATGTATCGGGATGAAATGAGCAGATTTCTTCAATCTATCAACTACAACCCATACGACATCTTTCCTTTTTGGAGTCAAAGGAAAACCTATTACGAAATCCATCATAATCTTATCCCATTTCCACTCGGGCACCATCACTGGCTGAAGTAAACACGAAGGCACTTGGTGTTCAGCTTTCACTTGTTGACAAATCAAACATCTCGAAACAAACTCTAAAATATCTCGTTTCATACCTGACTACCAATACAATTTCTTCAAATCATTATACATTTTTGTACTACCCGGATGCACAGATAAACATCCATTATGTGCTTCATGAAGAATTTTCTAAATAAGTTCATCATTTTTCGGTGCACAAATTCTGCCTCAAAACATCAAACAATTATCGGATCCAATATGAAAATCTGAATCACTACCCGATTCACAAAGAACTCTTTTGGCTTGCAAATCATTGTCACATTTCTGAGCTTCACAAATTTGTTGAAGAAATAATGGTCTAGCTCTCAACTCAGCTAGGATCATACCATTATTGGACAAAGTCAACCGTGTATGCATCGTTTTCAAAGCAAACAAAGTTTTTGTACTCAACGCATCTGCAACTACATTTGCCTTACCAGGGTGGTAATCAATTACTAGCTCGTAATCCTTCTGTAACTCGAGCCATCTCCGTTGCCTCAAGTTTAAATCTTTCTGAATCATCAAGTATTTCAAACTCTTATGATTAGTAAAGATATGGCATTTCTCATCGTACAAATGATGTCTCCAAATTTCTAAAGCAAACAAAATGGCAGCTAATTCCAAATCATGTGTCGGATAATTCTTCCATGCAGTTTCAACTGTCCCGAGGCATAAGCTATCACTTTGCCCTCTTGCATCAACACACATCCTAATCCATTCAATAACACATCACTATAAATCACAAACTCTTTTCCCGGTTCAGGATGCACTAAAATTGGTGCCTCAGTCAATAATGCTTTCAACTTCTCGGAACTTTGTTTACATTTTTCAGACCATTCAAATTTAACATCTTTTTGCAATAGCTTGGTCAAAGGAGTAGCAATCATCGAAAATCCTTTGACAAAATTTCGGTAATATTCAGCTAAGTCCAAGAAGCTCCTAACTTCAGATACATTCATCGGTGGTTTCCAATCAACAATTGACGAAATCTTACTTGGACTAACCCAAATACCATCACCTGAAACAATATGTCCCAAAAATCTAACTTTTCGAAGCAGAACTCACTTTTACTGAATTTAGCAAACAATTTCTTATCCCTCAATGTCTATAATACAGTTCTCAAGTACTCGGCATGCTCGAACCCATCCTAAAAATAAATCAAGATGTCATCGATGAACACAACCACAAAGTTATCTAAATATGGTCGGAAGATTCTATTCATCAAGTCCATAAAAACAAAAGGTGCATTAGTTATTCCAAAAGGCATGACAAGAAATTCATGGTGCCCATACATTGTCCTGAAAGCAGTTTTCGGCACATCTGCCTCTTTAGCTCTCAACTGATAGTTGTCAGATCTCAAATCAATTTTTGAGAATATCGTTGCTCTTCTCAACTGATCAAACAAGTCATCAATCCTTGGTAAAGGATACTTGTTCTTTGTAGTCACCTTGTTGAGCTGTCGGTAGTCGATACAAAGCCTCATGGATTCGTCTTCTTCTTTACAAATAACACTGGAACACCCCAAGGAGAAAAACTCAGTCTCGTAAAACCCTTATCTGTCAACTCTAGCAACTGAGCTTTTAATTCTTTCAATTCAGTTGAAGCCATTCTATACAAAGTAATAGATATCAGTGATGTCCCTGGTACTAAATCAATACCAAACTCAACTTCTCTAATCGGAGGTAACCCAGGCAACTCTTCTGGAAACACATCTGGATATTCACAAACTATCGGCACTGACTCAATTTTCAATTCAAACATCTTTGTATTCAATACATAAGTGAGATAAGCTTCACAACCTTTCTTTACATATTTTTGGGCAAACATCGAAGAAATCACAACAGGTAACTCACCCGACCCATCTGAATCAATCTGAAGAGTTTTACCATTTTCATATTTCAGCTCAATAATCTTTCTTTTATAGTTGACTATGGCATCATGCAGTGTCAACCAATCCATACCCAAAATAATATCGAATTCATCAAATGGCAGCAACATTAAATCAGCCAGAAAGCAGTGACCTCGAATCATCAAGGGACAATTCTTGCAAACTCTATCAACTAATACATGTTTGCCTAAAGGGTTTGACACTCTAATCACAAACTCAGTAAACTCAACAGGTTGACACTCTAATCACAAACTCAGTAAACTCAACAGGCAAGTTCTTACTACTTACCAATTTCAAACAAACATAAGAATGGGTCAATCCAAGATCAATCAATGCAACTACATTAGTATTATAGAGAGAAAAAGTACCAGTGATAACATCGGGCGATGACGGGATTACTAGTCCAGGCTAAATCTCTTATAACGATAAACACCTTTATTGAGCTCGGATCTGAATTACCAGTCTAGGCTAAATTCAGATCCTAATCAGATTACCCGTCTGGGCTAAATCCATAATGCACACATATTCTTCGAGAGGCTCGACCATTCAAAGGAACACCTGTCCAGGCTAGATCCTTTTATAAATGAGATCAACAGATTACCCGCCTGGGCTAAATCCTTACTACAACACATGCAGGACCTCATTACACATGTCAACCATGGTTTATCCATCAAATTCCCTTTTTAGCCTCAATCGGGACATTTATCACAATTCATACTTAAACATACATTTCAGGAAATTTCATGTTATTAATAAATGCAATCATGATGCATTCATAAATCATATAATTAGGCACATTGAGTGTTTACTTTAAGTTATCTGAACTTACCTGCTATTCGTTTCAGTGTCGTGTTTCGGTTATTCCGAAACCTTTTGTTTTCCTCGATCGACTTCCGGAATTTGTTCTTTGGGGTCTATAACAATAAAAATAGATCATTAAAACTCCACATTATACATTTCAAGTCTAAATTCCACCCCCGGTCCAAATGACAGTTTTACCCCTAAACTTTCACATTTTTACGATTTAGTCCCTAGGTTCGTATAATGAAACGCATGCAATTTCTACCTTACTCAAGCCTAGCCGAACACTTTTCCCTCTTATGGTAGCCCACATTTTCCATTATTTTTACATTTCTACCACACATTTTACAACTTTTGCAAAAAAGTCCCTTTAGGGTTTTTCATGAAAATCACCTAGGAAAAGTTGTTTAACACACCTCAAACTTTCATATTCCTCCATAAAACATCAAAATACATGTAACTCATGCATGGGTAAATTTTTAAACATGAACCCTAGCATGAAATATGGGTAGAAATGGAGAGCGTAAGCTACCGGGATCTCAAAATTACAAAGAACATTAAAAACGGGGATTGGGAGCACTTACTAATGAGCTTGAAAGCTTGGAAACCCTAGCTATGGTGGCTTAGGAATTTAGGCTAGACAAGGGAGAAGAATGGCTGATTTTTGCCTTCTTTTTCCCATTTTATTTCATTAATATGCCAAATGACCAAAATGCCCTTAAGCCCTTTCTTTGAAATTTCATCCATGCAAGCCCATTTTTGTCCAAAAACTTAAAAATTGGGCAAATTGCTCCCCAAGACCTTTTATTTTATAATCTAAAGTGATTTCATGCAAATTGCTACTAGAATCCAAGTTTTGCAATTTATTCAATTTAGTCTCTAATTTTCCAATTGGGCGCTTACTCAAAGAATTTCTCCATGAAATTTTAACACATGCACATTCTCATATTCTAGGCCTCATAATAATTATAAAATAAATATTTTGATGTCGGATTTGTGGTCCTAAAACCACTATTCCAACTAAGCCTGTTTTGGGATGTTACATTTCTCCCCCCTTAGGGACTTTCGTCCTCGAAAGTCTTACCAGTGAACAGATTCATATATTGGCTTCTCATGGTTTCTACTGGTTCCCATGTAGCCTCTTTTACACCATGAGGATGCCATAAAACTTTTACTAAGGCCACATCTTTATTCCTCAGCTGTTTAACCTCACGAGCTAATATCTTAATTGGTTCCTCTCCATAGGTCATGTCCGGTCGAATTTGAATCTCAGTCGGTGAAATCACGTGAGAGGGGTCTGATTGGTATCGCCTTAATATAGATACGTGGAACACATCGTGAATGTTTTCCAGTTCAGGTGGCAATGCCAAGCGATAGGCTAACGGTCCAACTCTTTCAATGATCTTGTACGGTCCAATAAATCGCGGACTCAGTTTGCCTTTCCGGCTAAACCTCAACACTTTTTTCCATGGAGACACTTTCAAGAATACTCTATCTCCAAATTGAAACTCAATTTCCTTTCTTTTCAGATCAGCATATGGCTTTTTCCTATCCGATGCCGCTTTCAAATAGTCTCGTATCACTTTAACTTTCTCGTCAGTTTCTTTAATTAAATCAACTCCGTAATCTGATTTTCCTTAAGTTCTGTCCAGTACAATGGAGTTCGGTACTTATTGCCATACAAGACCTCATAAGGTGCCATCCTCAAACTTGTAACACCCCTAACCCGTACCCGTCGCCAGAGGGTTAAAGAGTATTACCATATACAAAAGAGTCATATCAAGATAATTAGGTATAGTGATTCATTCTTAAGTTCAATTCACATCAGACATTGAAAACATTAATCAAATCTCAACCACACATTCACATTAACCATTTGGAACACATATAGTAACTTATCAAGCCATTTTCGCATGGCTATACATATATACATCATCAAAAAGATAATTATTTGACAATAAAAAGTCAAGCCTATACATGCCATTATCGAAATTTAACTACTAGAGTACCAAAAGGCTTAGATAGTGTGGACGACTTCGACTTTGAGATCCCCGAGACCGTAGCTGACGAACAAGATCTATAAAACAGAGAATTAAGGCAACAAAGTAAGTATTACTATGCTTAGTAAGTTTTAAGCATTTCAAACAATCAAAACGTATCATATAAAACGAACATTAAATATCACAAAACTCATATTCTAATTGTAATTCACTTGGTCGAATATACACAAGTACACTAGTTATAAATCCTATTGGACGAATATGTATTTATGTATACACAAGAAAATTTCTAGCACATGTTCATTATCTACATGGTTTATACAATTACGTTTTAGTCACATATTTTCCTATAATGACTTACAGTGACCGAATATGTCATTGTCTTATCCTCAAATACCGAATTCATCCACACACCTATATATATACATGGTTCTTTGATACTAATAAATCATTTTAAAATCAATTCACATATGAGCACATAATACGTACGTTAACATGTAAAGTATATATATTACTTACTCGACGATGGTTACCACGGACATTCAATATCGTAGTCTTACTTAACTTACTGGCCTCGGTCCTGTCAAGTCTTAGAACTCGAAACACATTTATAACACAAGTCCACGGGTCTTTAACTCGGGTACCATTCTAGCACATAGCCTGCGGACTTCAAGTCCGGATATATTTCCAGCACATAGCCTGTAGACTTTAAGTCCGGATATATTTCCAGCACATAGCCTGCAGACCTCATGTCCGGATATATTTCCAACACATAGCCTGTGGACCTCATGTCCGGATATATTCCCAGATATAGCCTGCGGACCTCATGTCCGGATATATTTCAAATACCATGCATACTTAGTCATATTTTAACATATCTCATTCAACCTATCACTTTAGTAGTCATTTACTACATTCAGATATAAGCTCAATATGCACATCATCATTAACATTTCGGCTCAAGAGTTATACTTAATACCACACATTCATTTCACCATTCAAGCTTAATCCCAAAGTGACCATTATACTATAATGGTATACATACACTATTTATTATACAACTATAATCAAGAACAAACCAAAGATTGCAATTCACTTAATATACTCTTATAAAAACGTCATCAATTTCATACTTAAAAAAAGTACTCAAAACTTACCTCGGGTATAATTGAACAGTTACGGATAGGCTACTCGATTGCTTTCTCCTTCCCCTTATCTGATTTAGTTCCTCTTTGCTCTTGAGCTTTAAAATTAAACAATTGAATTTGTTTAATTACCTACTCAACTTTAATTCTTTAATAATCACATTTGATAATCATATAACTTCCTTACATGTTAAGTTTTATAAAATGTACCATGACTTGATATCATGCCTATTATTTACACGAATTTATCTATATAATATATATATGTATAACCGAATGTCTCTATGTCACAAGGTACTTACCTAAGGCATATATTTTTATATACCTATGTGTGACTAACACAATTTAATCAATTACTCATTTTATGCACAACCACGTATACACACACATATATAATCATAACATGCCTTAATATCTCATATACCACATTCGGCCCTAACCACTCAAACTTAGCTTTCATATACAAATTCCATTTCATGATCAAATGTAGCAAATTGTACATAGGTTTCACCTATGCTAAACAATGACTGAATATACATTTCGAAGAAATAACTTACTTAATACATAACTCACATTACCAAGTACATATAACCCTAATAACCTAATGTATATCACCCCAATTCCTATGACTTGGCCATTTACCCTTTTAGCCGAATATCCATAAAACATCTAGTTCACATACACAAACACAATCTCTTAAGGCTTATTATATTTTCAAGTACACATCAAATTTATATAGCCGAATATACATATATATATTTAGCTCATCAAACTGATACTTAATCATATTTTCCCCTAACACAAATGTATTCGGCAATGACCACAACTATTTAACCAACTTTAAAAACAAACCACAACATTTTACATTCATCTTATTCCTTCCCCCCCTTTTGACCGAATGTACATATCAAATGAAAACTCAACTAAACAACAACATTTTTCTTTCCAAAATGCATATACACACATACGACAATTTCAATTCATACTTATTCAACCATCATTTAAGCTACTTAACATATAACTAACATCTTTCCAAAAGCTTATCAAAATAATACCAATTTAGCACTTGCCGAAAGGACACTTGTTCATTGATTCATGAATTTAAACCATGGGTTAACTATGCTATGTATTTATCCATTTAATTTCATAATAAATTACAAATAAAAATTGCATTACAAACCTTTAAATGGAGATAACCATGGCCGAATGCCTTGGCTTCTTCTTCACTATTTTCTTTCCCAAATTCGGCAATAAAGAAAGAAAGATGAACATCTATTTTTTATCATCTTTTATTGTTTTACTAATTAATTTATTTCAAAAATAAAGCCATTACTTATTATAATACTTAAATAAAACATATATTATACATCAACCATCATTTATGGCCGGCCACTAACAAAATTGGTCCATTTGACATGCAAATCCCTCATGTCAACATTTCATGCATTATTTGGCACTTTAAAATTTACCTATCACACTTTCAAGTTTTATCACATGAGTCTTATCTTATAAATTTCATATACAAATGACAAAATCAAAGCATGAAACTTTCACACATGCATTTACACATATAATAAACATAGAATTTAACGGTTAATTATTTTTATGACTCGATTTTGTGGTCCCGAAACCACTTTTCGACTATGGTCAAATTAGGGCTGTCACAAAACTCGTCTAAAAATAGTTGTTGTAGGCGAATTCTACTAGCACCAAATATTTTTCCCAGCTACCCTGAAATTCAATAATGCAACATCGCAACATATCCTCAAGAATTTGAATCATCTGCTTAGATTGACCATCTGTCTGAGGGCAAAAAGCTTAACTAAAGCCTAACTTCGTACCCAAGTCTTCTTGTAATTTCTTCTAGAATCTCAAAGTGAACCTCGGGTCTCTATCGAAAATAATCGACAGTGGTACCCCATGCAATCTTACAATCTCAGAAATGTACAAGTCGACCAATCCATTTAGGGAGTAATCTATCCTCACTGGAATAAAATGAGCCGACTTCGTCAACTTATCTACTACGACCCATACGGTATCTTTCTTGTTCGGAGTCAATGGCAATCCTGTTACAAAATCTATAGTAACTCTGTCCCACTTCCATTCGGGGACTATCACAGGCTGTAGCAAACCTGAAAGTACTTGATGTTCAGCTTTAACTTCCTAACATACTAGGCATTTCGACACAAATTCAGAAATATCTCTTTTCATGCCATTCCACCAGTACATTTTCTTCAAATCGTTGTACATCTTGGTACTTCTCGGGTGAATTAACAAACGACTGTTATGTGCTTCTTAAAATTTTTTTTGAATAAGTTTATTGTTTTTGGGTACACAAACCCTATCTCTGAACATCAAACATCCATCAGAACCAATCCAAAAATCTGATTCAATACCTGACTCACATTGAGTTCTTTTAGCTTGCAAGTCATTATCATTAGTTTGAGCATCATAGATTTCCTGAAGGAATGTCGGCCTAGCCTCTAGCTTAGCCAAGACTGAACCATCATCAAGCAATGCCAAACGAGCATCCATGGCCCTTAATGCAAACAAGGATTTTTTTCTCAACGCGTCAATGACCACATTCGCCTTTCCCGAGTGATAGTCAATAATCAGTTTGTAATCCTTGATTAACTCTAGCCACCTCCGCTGCCTCAAATTTAATTCTTTTTGAGTCATCAACTACTTCAAACTCTTATGGTCAGTGAATATGGGCAAGTCTCACCACCTAAAAAATGCCTCTAAATTTTCAAAACAAAAACGATGGCGGCAAGTTCTAGGTCATGTGTAGGATAGTTCTTCTCATATGGCTTCAAATTTTGTGAAGCATAGGCTATTACCTTGCCATCTTGCATAAGTACACAAGCCAGTCCATTTGAGGATGCGTCACTGTAGACTACAAATTCTTTTCCCAACTCAGGCAATACTAAAACAGGAGCTTCAGTTAACAGTGTCTTTAACTTCTCAAAACTTTGTTGACACTTTTTTGTCCATTCAAACTTAACGTTTTTCTGTAACAATCTCGTTATCGGAGTTGCTATCATGGAGAATCCTTTCAAAAATATTCAATAGTAACCGGCTAAGCCCAGAAAGCTTCTAACCTCGGTTACATTTTTAGGTGCTTTCCATTCGACGATAGCAGGAACCTTACTTGGATCGACTCGGATGCCTTCACCCGGAACAATATGTCCTAAAAATCCAACTTCCTGAAGCCAAAACTCACTCTTGCTAAACTTAACATACAACTGCTTTTCCTGCAAAGTCTACAACACAATTCTCAAGTGCTTTGCATGTTCTGACTCATCTTTGGAATAAATCAAGATGTCGTCAATGAACACAACGACAAACTTATCCAAATATGGTCAGAAGATCCTATTCATTAGATCCATGAATACGGCCAGTGCATTCGATAACCCAAACGGCTTGACGAGAAATTCATATGACCATTCCTCGTTCTGAAAGCTGTCTTAGGTACATCCGATTCTTTAACTCATAGCTGATAATAGCCAGACCTCAAGTCTATCTTAGAGAACACGGTGATTCCTCTCAACTGATCGAATAAATTGTCGATCCTTGGTAAAGGATACTTATTCTTGATAGTTACCTTATTCAGTTGGCGGTAATCTATACATAACCTCATCGAACCATCTTTCTTCCTTACAAATAGAACGGGAGCACCCCAAGGTGAAAAGCTCAGCTTTACAGAACCTTTATCCTTCAGCTCTTGCAATTGTGCTTTCAACTCTCTTAGTTCAGTTGGAGCTATCCTATAAAGAGCAATTGAAATAGGAGCTGTCCTTGGCACCAGCTCAATACCAAATTCTATTTCCCTTTCAGGACGTAATCCGGGTAATTCTTCTGGAAATACATCTGACTGGGTACTCACATACTATAGGCACATACTCAATCTTCAACTCTGTTTCCTTAGTGTTTAATACAATTGCAAGGTAGGCTTCATACCCTTTCCTCATATATCTCTGAGTAACCATTGCCATGATCACTACCAGAGGCATACCCAACTCTCTTGAATCAACCCGTAGAATCTCACCATACGGACATTTCAATTTAATATACTTACTATCACAATTTAAAATTACATCATGCAGTGCTAACCAATCCATACCAAGTATTAAATCAAATTCATCAAATGGTAACAACATAAGATTAGCCGGAAAACAATAACCTTGAATCGTCAAAGAACAATTCTTACAAACTTTATCAACCATGACTGTTCTGCCTAGTGGGTTCGACACTTTAATAATAAATTTCGTAGGCTCAATGAGTATGTTCATTCTAGATACCAAGCTCATGCAAATGTATGAATGTGTCGACCCTGGGTCAATTAAGGCAATAACACATGTATCGAAAAGAGAAAAGTACCCGTGATAACATCAGGAGCAGAGACTTCTCCTCGGGCGCGTATCGCATAAGTTCTCACCGGGGCTCGAGCCTCTAGTTTTGCAATGTCTTTAGCCGCAACTCAACTGCCACTGGCACTGTGACAGTCCTAATTTGACCCTAGTCGGAATATGGTTTCGGGACCACAAAATCGAATCATAAAAATTTACTTTAATTTTTATTGCATATATTTAATGTGTGATAGTGTGTGTATGAAAATTTAATGTTTTAATTTAGTCTTAGGAATGTGAATTTTCTTGAAAGGACTTAGTTGAGAAACTTAGAAAAGATGATAGGTAAATTGTAAGGATCAAATAACAACAAGGTGAGAAAGCTTGGGTTTGCATGTCAAATTGCCCAAAATTCAAGTAGTGGCCGGCCAATCAATGATGCTTCTTCCACTAAGTTGAATTTTATTGTAAATTTTTTTATATTAGTTAATGGTTAAAATAAATTAAAGAAAGGAATTAATAGGAAAAAGATGAATAAAATAAGAAAGGGAGAGAAAGTATTCATCTTCTTCCTCTTGCAAATGCCGTAAGCTAGGGAAAGAAGGAGGAAATTTTCTAAGACATTCGGCCATCCTAAGGGGTTGATTAAGGTAGGACTCATGTTAATTTTATTAAATTTTTGTGAAAATCTAGTTAGTAGCCAATGTCTTATTATATCCCATATGTTAATTTTCTACCTAAATAGGTGACTAAATGGCATACGGTTAGAGGGAGGTAAATGCTAAGAGTATGGTGCTTTTGATGTTGTGAACGGAAATAGTAGAAAGGTGAAAGAAAATTAGGGTAGATATGTAGATATATATGGATTTATATGATGTTATAAATAGATGTGAAGCTATGCTAGTTTAGGAAAAATTCGGTCAAGTGTTCATGAGATGAAACTATGTGTGTAAATGAATTAAAAATGATATTATAATTGATATTGTATATTCGGCCATCTAATTAAGTACATAGGTGATGTTGAATTTAATTTTTGCACATTCGGCTATATAGGTACGCCCATTTGTGATATTACCTTTGATTATATATAATCGACTAAATGAGTGATGTTGGCTTATAAGTTGAGTTTGATTCATGATTATATATATATTTGAATGTAAACCTATTTGAGATAATGTTATGTTGAGAAGTGACGATGCATTCGGCCTCGAGGTAATAGATGAAGATTTGTTGAAGTTTTAATGTCTTGAACAATTATGGTTGTAAAATGTAATGAAAATTATTAGACTATATATGTGAGAAATTAGCAAGGGTGGTTGCCATATATACAAATATATATGTGTTATATATGTATGTGTAATTGGATTATTGATAGTAAGGTGATATTATATGGTTATTAGCCGAATAGCTCAAAAGCATACGGTAGAAAGATAAAATTTTACCATGTGTTTCTTATGATATAAAATCACTAATATTTTGATATAAATATCTAGCAAGACGGTTAAACTAGTTAATTTATTTGATTAAGCTCAAGAACTTAAAGGAGAGGAATCAAGAAAGGGCAAAGCAAAGAACATCGAGTAGCCGAGTTGGAACCGTTTTACCCAACACAAGGTAAGTCCTTAAGCATTTTGTAAGGTTGATTAGTTTGTGCATAAATAATACTAGTGAATCATGAAAGAATACCTTTTGTTAGGTGTTCATTTGAAGCGATATATATATTATTAATGTGACCGTATATGCTATTTGAATTAAGTAAGTTGCCATATTATAATGAGTTAACATTGGCACTATGTGTGCGGAATTAAATGTCACTTTGTGTGCAGATTTTATATGCTATTTGAATTAAGTAAATTGCCTTATTATAATGAGTTAACATTGGCACTATGTGTGTGGAATTAAATGTCACTTTGTGTGCAGATTTTATATGCTATTTGAATTAAGTAAATTTCCTTATTATAATGAGTTAACATTGGCACTATGTGTGTGGAATTAAATGTCACTTTGTGTGCAGATTTTATATGCTATTTGAATTAAATAAATTGCCTTATTATAATGAGTTAACATTGGCACTATGTGTGCGGAATTAAATGTCACTTAGTGTGCAGATTTTATATGCTATTTGAATTAAGTAAATTGCCTTATTATAATGAGTTAACATTGGCACTAAGTGTGCGAAATTAAATGGCACTATGTGTGCAGATTTGAATGTCGATGCATGAGTGAAAATTTTAGGCACTATGTGTGCGGTTTAGTATGGCACTATGTGTGCGAGCTTAATTAGCACTATGTGTGCGAATTTGGTTGATAATATAATATGTGCAGGAAAAGAATAAAGTGATACAACTATTAACTTAAATATCAAATTTGAGACATGAAATGTATATGTATGAATTTATCTAGTGCATCATTGTTTCATGCTTTGAGGAAATGGATCTAGATCAATTGGGTTATTTTGATATTTGATTGGGTAGAAGGACTTGGCTTAAGATTGAACCAATAATCTAAGTAATTATGGCATAGTTCGGTATGGATGGAGTAATAGATCTTACATTATTTTTCTTATGATCTTTTATCAATGGAATGTATTATATTGCTTATGACTTACTGAGTTGAATACTCATTTGGTGTGTTTACTTGTCTTTTATTTAGATTTCTTCGATCCATTTTGTGTGCTCGGGACCATCGTCGAAGTCATCACACCAGCTTGCAACATTTTGGTACCCTCTTCTTAGTTGGTCTAAGTGAACATTTTGGCATGTATAGGCTAATATGTATTTGTTTGAACTTTGATATGTATACTTCTAGCCATGCGAATATGGCTTAAATACTAAGTTTGAATTTGGTTATATTTAATCATGGTATAATTTGTCTTGGCTATAATGTTTAATGCTATTAATGAATGATAAATATATATATCTATAAAAATTATACATATGCTTGAGGGTTGATAATGCTAAGAAATCTTGACTATGTGTTTTTGGGGTGGTTCGATTATGACACATTTATATAAGTGATTAATTGCAACGTGGCTATTGTATATGATCTTAGTATCTAAATTGAGATAGCATAATGGGTCGTCTGGTTATGTCTGAACATAACATGCAATCGCATGATATGGTTGTTATATGATGTAAACTTATGTAATAGTTTTGATTGAACTTGATAATGATTAACTATGTGTTCCGGTTATGTACGAATAAGGATCGTATATGGGAGTATAATGAATTATGCATTATTAAAGATGAACTTAACACAATGAAGATGATAGAAGTAAATGCATGGAAATTTTACGAATAAGTATTTGCTTCCGTAATATCTCGTAACCCATTCCAGCGATGGAAACGGGTTAGGGGTATTACAGGCACTTCCAGGATATCTCAAAGGTCTACTTCGTGAAATGGGAGTACTCGACTTCGGGGCTACTTCCACTTCTTTCTCGACTCGCTCTAGGCAGTCCCTGAGAAAGTAGTCAAGAGATCCACATCTGAAACATGCACCGCTCTTCACTTGGAATTCTCCATAGTGAAATTTGTTGCAACTCTTACACTTCGGCTTTTGATCATCTACACTCCCCACACTAGTTACCATCGGGGAGGAAGACGTTTGGCTTTGTTGTTTAGAGTCTCTCACTTTACTCGAATATCCTACTGATGAAATGTAGCATTCATGCTGGCTCTTTGATTTCTTTGTGGGAAACAAGAGTGTTTTACCATTGGACCTCTAGCTCGTGACTCGAGCCTCTCTCTTTGCTTGCTTTCTTTCGTTGTTAAGCTCCTCGACCTTCTTGGCCCGATCAGCCAATGCAGCAAATTTCCGTATTTCCAGGATCCCAATCAACAACTTAATTTTCTCATTCAGACCTTCCTCGAAGCGTTTACACATTTTCGACTCGGTTTGGACCCATTTAGTTGCATACTGACTTAGCCTCACGAACTCTTGTTCGTATTCTGCTACAGTCTTGTTCCCTTGTTTGAGTTTCAGGAATTCCTTTCGCTTCGAGTCTAGAAACCGTTGGCTAATGTATTTCTTCCTAAACTCTACTTAGAAGAAATCCCAAGTGATATTTTCCTTTGGCACTACCGAGGATACAGTCTTCCACCAATGATATGCAGTATCTTTCAGGAGGGACACGGCACACTTCAAACACTCCTCAGGTGTGCACAACAAATCATCTAACACCCATGTAGTGTTCTCAAGCCAAAACTCGGCTCTTTCAGCATCACCATCAACTTTAGCTCTGAATTCCTCAACCCCATACTTTCTAAGCTTATCAACAGGGGCTTTACCAATTCTTACCGGTGCCATACCTCGTGGCACATCCTCATCAAGTTGGTTAGGGGGCAGGGGAGGTCTTGGTATGTTGGGGTGATTCCTCAGGTAATCCCCAAACCATTTGTCCATCATATCAAAGAAGGTAGCTCGGGCATCTTCTCGGCCTTTAGACATAAGCCTTCTACTACTACTAGATACAGCTCGTTGTACGGAAGCTGGAACATGGCTCTCGACTCCCTCGGACTCATCTTGTGCTTGATTGGAAGACATTTACTATATCCAAAACAATTTAAATAGTTAGGAGACGTCACACTATCAATATTAAAATAATGGCATGTATAACAAACCTCAATACTCTCTATGGTAGTCCTAGAACTGACTAAACTGTAGCTCTGACACCACTAAATGTAACACCCCTCACTTGTATCCGACGCCGGGGTAGGGTTCGAGGTGTTACCAGGATTTCACGTTCATAAACTTATTAAATCAAGTCACTAAGTTTCACTCTAATTTAAAACTTTTCAAATATGTATATGATTTCCCTTAAACAGGCCTTCGAGACCTAAAACATGCCTAGAGGTGGTGCGGGACAAAATAGAGAATGTTTGATAAACTTTGGGCACCTTGGAAAATTTTCTTTCAACTTGAAGTGTCACACGCACGTGTGACTTAGGACACGCACGTACAATCACCCCGTGTCCAAGACTTGAGCATTCTGTTAAATTCACACGGCCAAGACACATGCCTGTGTGTCTAGCCCGTGTTCATTTAACAGACTTACCATTTTAGATGCAGGGGATACACGACCATGCCACACGCCCACGGGTGTGGCCCGTGTGTCACACATGGCCTAGGCACACGCCCGTGTACCCAACTGTGTAGACCCTATTAAGCTATTTTTCCCAAGCCTATGGTCACCCCCTTTTAACACTTATACTTAATGAATATTAAAAAAAACAAAGTAAAACATAATTATGCTCTCATAAATGATCTTTGCAAAAACTCATTGCATGGAAACCTCATATCATTGGTTTCGTACATGCTAGGTTATTTCCCATCTTGTATTTATGTGTTGTCATACCACTTTAATACATTCAAGATTGACTTGTTCTTATGACTCATTGGCAATTGGAATTTAACTATCGCACATGATTATAAACTTGCATGGAAATTTTGTAGGTCATGGCCTACTTCAAAACAAGCCGATCTCTATGGCCATAAACAAAAAGATAGATTTATCTTTACAAGCCTTCATTTGGCAAATCCAATGACACATATAACAAAATACTCAAAAGACCTATACATGCCATTGAATAATTTAGAAATGTCTTTATACCAAAGCTAGTCTATTTGATAGTATGCTGACTCTCCAACCGTCTTCCAATCTTTACGAGTCCTCGAGCTCTATAAGAGATAGGGAAAAGAGAGGGGTAAGCGTTTTCATGCTTAATAAGCTCGAATAACTGGAAAGTGATCTTACCAAGTAATTAGCATGAAATCAAATTGGGCAATAAATTCAATGAGCATAGGATGGCTTCCCTATCACTTACACTCAACTAATGAGTTAGTCACATAACAATGCACTATGAAAGTTATCTTAGATGAGCTCATCATTCAACATCTCATTTATATATATATGTGTCACATTAATCTCGTTGAGTTTCTAGGAAATATCGATGGAATATACATTTACCATCAATTCGTACAATGATCGTTTCAGATATGCACTCTCGCGAACCTCACATCTTATGGCGGGATTACCAGTCCAGGCTAAATTCCCAATTTTATGAACCCATAAGGTGATGTCGGGATTACCAGTCCAGGCTAAATCCCTTATAACGATAAAAACCTTTATTGAGCTCGGATCTGAATTACCAGTCCAGGCTAAATTCAGATCCTAATCGGATTACCCGTCCGGGCTAAATCCATAATGCACACATATTCTTCGGGAGGCTCGACCATTCAAAGGAACACCCGTCCGGGCTAGATCCTTTTATAAATGAGATCAACAGATTACCTGCCCGGGCTAAATCCTTACTGCAACACATGCAGGACCTTATCACACATGTCAACCATGGTTTATCCATCGAATTCCCTTTTTAACCTCAACCGAGACATTTATCACAATTCATACTTAAACATGCATTTCATAAAATTTCATCTTATTAATAAATGCAATCATCATGAATTCATAAATCATATAATTAGGCACATTGAGTGTTTACTTTAAGTTATCTAAACTTACCTGGTATTCATTTTGGTGTCGTGTTTCGATTATTCCGAAATCTTTCATTTTCCTCGATCGACCTCCGAAATTTGTTCCTCGGGGTTTATAACAATAAAAATAGATCATTAACACTCCACATTATACATTTCAAGTCTAAATTCCACCCCAGGTCCAAATGACCATTTTACCCCTAATCTTTCACATTTTTACGTTTTAGTCCCTAGGTTCGTATAATGAAACGCATGCAATTTCTACCTTACTCAAGCCTAGCCGAACACTTTTCCCTCTTATGGTAGCCCACATTTTCCATTATTTTTACATTTCTACCACACATTTTACAACTTTTGCAAAAAGGTCCCTTTAGGGGTTTTTCATGAAAATCACCTAGGAAAAGTTGTTTAACACACCTCAAACTTTCATATTCCTCCATAAAACATCAAAATACAAGTAACTTATGCATGGGTAAATTTTTAAACATGAACCCTAGCATGAAATATGGGTAGAAATGGAGAGAGTAAGCTACAGGCATCTCAAAATTACAAAGAACATTAAAAACGGGGCTTGGGAGCACTTACTAATGAGCTTGAAAAGCTTGGAAACCCTAGCTATGGTGGCTTAGGAATTTTGGCTGGACAAGGGAGAAGAATGGCTGATTTTTTCCTTCTTTTTTCCCATTTTATTTCATTAATATGCCAAATGACCAAAATGCCCTTAAGCCCTTTCTTTGAAATTTCATCCATGCAAGCCCATTTTTGTCCAAAAACTTAGAAATTAGGAAAATTGCTCCCCAAGACCCTCTATTTTATAATATAAAGTGATTTCATGCAAATTGCTACTAGAATCCAAGTTTTGCAATTTATTCAATTTAGTCCCTAATTTTCCAATTGGGCGCTTACTCAAAGAATTTCTTCATGAAATTTTAACACATGCACATTATAATATTCTAGGCCTCACAATAATTATAAAAACAAATATTTTGATGTCGGATTTGGGGTCCCGAAACCACTATTCTGACTAATCTCTATTTTGGGATGTTACACATGATAGCCTCAGTGGAAATACACTCTCGAGCAAATTTAATAAGTCTGACAAATTCTTGCTCATATTCTGTCACTGACATTCGACTCTGTTTCAGCTCAAGAAATTCCTTACATTTCTGATCGATGAACTGCTGACTAATATATTTCTTTCGAAACTCCTCTTGAAAGAATTGTTATGTAATCCTCTCTCTCGGTACCACAGATGCTAGTGTATTCCACCAATGACATGAAAAATCTCTCAGAAGTGAGATGACACACTTTAAACACTCATTCAGTGTGCAAGACAGCTCATCAAATACCTTGATGGAGTTCTCGAGCCAAAACTTGGCTCTCTTGGGATCATCATCCACATTAGTTCTGAAACCCTCGACTCCATGTTATCGGATCTTATCAACTAGAGGCTTGTTCATTCCTACAAATTCCATAACTTGTGGAGCTACGAGAACCGGTCGAGGAATAGGTAGGGGTGGAGGAGGTTGGGCATTCAAATTTGTTCGAACAAACCCCGTATACCACTCGTTCAACATGTGAAGAAATGTTTCCCTAGCCCCTTCTCCCCTACCAACCATTGGAGGTCTAATATCAGACGGCACTACCCCTTGAGTGGGAGCCGGCGCATTACTTACAACATCATCAGCCTCAGCTCGATTGGGACCATTTACTATATGAAAACACAATTTTAAAATTGTCAAGAGTTATCACACTATCACAGTTCATTTATGGCATGTATAGCTAGACTCCTACACACGCTACGTTAGTCTGAGAATCGTCTAAACCGCTCTAATACCACTAAATGTAACACCCCTTACCCGTATTCGATGCCGGAACAGGGTACGAGGCATTACCAGACTCAAACACAAGCAAACATACATTTTCGAGTCATGAATTCTCGTCCAAATTAAAACCTTTTATAAATAATCATAAAGTCACTAACACGAGTCTACGAGGCCCAAAACATGCATCGAAAGCTGTTCGGGACTAAACCGAGAACTTTAGAAAATTTTACAACACTTAGAAAAAATTTTCACTAAGGAGGGGTCACACGCCCATGTGGGCAGGCCGAGTTGTTACACACGCCCGTGTCCCAATATTGTGTAACTCTTTGTTTTTCACCTAAGAACAAATTGAAGACACACGGTCAAGTCACACGCCTGTGTACTAGGTCATGTAGTAGAATTAAAATTTCGGATTTTTCATAAAATAGGTGCAGACTTCACATGCCTGTGCCTGAGGCCGTGTCATCTACACGGCTGAGACACACGCCCGTGTCTCTGCCCATGTGCTCAATTCTGAGCATTTTATTTTGTAACAATTAAGGTACAGGGGACACATGGTCGGAACACAAGCCTATGGGGGAAGTCGTGTGTCACACACGGCCTAGACACACGACCCTGTCTCTACCCGTGCGGACAAAAATAAGGCTATTTATTAAGCCATTTTGTCACCCTTCCATGCAAATACCTACACAACATAAAATACCAATCCAAGCACATACATTCAGCCAAATCAGCCATAACCAAGACATCAACACCTCATTCACATACTAACATTTATCATACATAAAATTTACACACATATCAATTAAAATCATACAAATTCCCACATCCATCAAAAGTATCATCATATATATATACTGTAATATCCTGATTTTGGGCCTAATCGGAATAGCGGTTTCGTGACCACAAAATCTGAGATAGAAATAATTATTTTATAATTATTTTGAGGTCTATGATATGATTGCATGATTGTGTGAAAATTTCGTGAAGAAATTTTATGCATAAAGTGCTTAAATTGAAATTAGGGACTAAATCGAATAATTTGTAAAACTTGCATTCTAGAAGTTTCTAGTATGAAATTGTTTTGAAATATTAATTAGGAGGTCTTAAATAGCAATTTTACCAATTTCTAATTCTATGGACAAAAATTGGACATGGATGGAATTTTTGGAAAGTTTAGTAGTAAGGGCATTTTGGTCATTTAGGGGTAAAATGAATTAAAATACAAAATTAAAAGCCAGTTTTGCTCATCTTCAACCCCATGGCCGAATATAGCAAGGAGAAACCATGGCTAGGGTTTTTCAAGCCTCCAAGCTCGATTGTAAGTCCGTTCTAGCCTCGTTTTTAATGATTTTTACGTTTTTGGAATCCCGGTAGCTCGATTAAGCTTATGCTAGCAATAATTCAACCTAGGGTTCATATTTGGAAAAATACCCATAGGTGAAATTTGTGTATTTTGGTGTTTTATGACAGAATATGAGGTTTTAAATTATGTTAGACAACTTGTGCTACTCAGTTTTAAGTGAAAACGAGCAAAAGGGCTTAATCGGTAAAAATACCTAATAGTCATAAGTACATGTTAGAGTGAGAATTTGATGTTGCCATAGAAGGGAAAAATGATCATCATGTCATAAAACATAAGAAAATAGGCTGAAGTTTAATTTACGAGCTTTGGGGCAAAAGTGTAAATATGCAAAAGTTTAGGGGAAAAATTGTAATTTTTCCAAAATATGATTTTGGGTAAATTTGAATAATGTGAGTCCTAATTAGACTATATTTTAAATGATAGAGCAAGGAAAACTGAAATTCAGGCTAAAATAGGGAAAATACCAAGTTGTGGACGAAATGGTAAAAGTAGTCATTTCGCATACGAGGTAAGTTCATGTGTAAATGTAGTATAAATTGTCATTTTAAGCAATTTAATGTTGTTTATATGATATGATGCTGATTATTATCATGAAATATTATGCTTTGTGGTTATTTTCGAATAAAATGCAAATTATGTGTATTAATTGTTAAATATAAAGTACTACCGAGTATTGGTTTCGGTATTTTACGGAAGATGGCAAGGAGATGTGGTCGAGGAAAATCCCATTTGAACCTTAGGAATAGATTAGGATACAAGTGACATGTCACTAGGATGGTTGAGCATCCGAGCTCGTTGAGTTGAGTCCGAGTTCACTTATGGATGCGAATGTCCGAACTCGTTGAGTTGAGTCCGAGTTCATGAAATGTAACTAGGCATCCGAACTCGTTGAGTTGAGTCCGAGTTCACCTATGGATGAGAACGCCCGAGCTCGTTGAGTTGAGTCGGAGTTCGCTTATGGGCGGGTTACATGGTAGCTTGGCTACATATGTGGCACTTATGTGCAAACTTTCCATGTATCCGAATTATATTCCGATGTGTTCAACGGGTAAAGTTCTACTGAAATGGAGGAATACTCAAGATGAAAGGGACGTATTGATAAGTGTTGTGAAATGGGTACTTTGAACAGGTATGTACTTAACCCTCGGGTTGAAAAATCGATATAACAACAATATGGTAAAATGACAAATGAAAATGTGATATGAATGTCTTGGTGATGATTATGCAAATGATGTTTTATGTTTGCTTATATGGTTATGTTACTTGCTATTTGCATGTGAACTTATTAAGCATTTATGCTTACTCCCTCCTTTTCATTCCTTGTAGTTTTGACAAGCCAGCTCAGAAATTGGGAACGGTCGGAGGCTCGCTCACACTATCCGTATACCATCTTGGCATAATGGCTTGTATATTTTGAGTATGGCATGTATAGCATTATAATCATTTTGTATATATGGTCTTATAATATGGTTATTGAGTGGTATGGATATGCTTGGTAATGAGTAGCCATTGGAATGGCTAATCATGATCATATTTGGTGTTATGTATGTCAAATTACTAGCTAATCCATGGAAACCATGAAATAGGTAAAATTTACCATAAAATAGATTCAGACAGCAGTAGTGACGTGAATTTGAAAAATCACTAAAAATATTAGAAATGGAATTAAATAATGAATAAGTTATGGAATCGAAGCTTGATGAGTCTATTTTCATATGGAAGAAGCGAAACAGGTATATGAGCTATATTTTATGAGATGTTTAAATTTTTGTGAAACAGGGCCAGAGCGATTTTTGGATCCCCTATTCTGACTTTGGAAATTCACCATAAATTTTAAAAAGATAATTAGAAGTCATTATTTATATGTACAGATTACTTATTGAGTCTAGTTTTATTAGAGACAAATGGAATAGTCATTGAAGCTCTGTACAGGGAGATATCTGATTCGTAATACACAGAGGTCAGAGTAGTCGAACCCTGAAACAGGGGAGACTTTAACTAATAAACTGTACTAATTGGCCCGACCAAAAATTCTAGAAAACAATTATTAGATAGATATATGAGTCTAGTTTCAGGAAAAGTTTACGGAATTGGATTTCGAGTTTCGAAACTCGAGATATGATTTTTAAAGCGACTGTGATGCAGTTAGCCAGCTTGTCTGGAAATTTTAAAATGAATTGTATGAGCTATTTAAGTAATGAATTAAGTCTGTTAACACCTCATGTTCGACTCCGGCGACGGTCTCGGGTACGGGGCGTTACATATACTTATACCAATATTAGCCAATTTCAAATGGTCATTTACAAGATGAACTACCAACCAATATAGGCCAACACATTAGGCCAATTCAATTATGACACATAACAAAATAACCAAGTCCTTATACATGCCATAACTCAAAATGTTGAATTCATTGGTACCCAAAATAATAACTTTATCGAATACGTCCAAAGGTCAATCACAATTCATACAATATTAAACCATTTAAACATGATTAAAATAATGCATTATTTACTTATGAACTTACCTTGGTGCAAAAATAGTAGAAATGGGACCTAATCGTCAAACACTTTATTTTTCCTCCGATCTAGGTCCGAACCTCGTTTCTCTTGATCTACAATAGAAAATTTAACTCATTTAATATTCACATTGTTCAATTCAGCCCAAAAATTACATTTTGGGCAAATTAAATTTTTGCCACCTAAACTTTGACATTTTTACAATTTAGTCTCAAGGCTCGTAAAATGATTTTTATAAAATTTCTTCATTACCCAAGCCTAGCCGAATCTTTATTGTACTCATACCAGCCCATAATTTTCATTAAATCACACTTTTACTACTTATTTTATAACTTTTACAAATAGGTCATTTTTTACATTTTTACCGAAAATCACTTAGCAAAAGTCATTTTTCTAACAACAAACATACATTTTCTACCATTAGCCATCAAAATACACACATGTCTAACATGGGTCAAACCCTAGACCTTAATCATACCTCAAATTAGTGCTAGAAATAGGTAGATCGAGTTACAACGACTTCAAAAATGTAAAGAGCATGAAAAATGGGGTAAGAACGGGCTTACAATCGAGCTTGGAAGTGGCCAAACCCTAGCAATGGTTTCCCCTTCTAATTTTTGGCTATGGGAGGAAGAAGCTGGACAAATTTTGGCTTCATTTTGGGTTTTTATTCATTTAATTACCAAATGACCAAAATGCCCTTTTCTTAAAACATAAAATTTCGCTTACCTCATGTCCATTTTTGTCCACTAACTTAAAAAATGGTCTAATTACCATCTAAGGACCTTCAATTTAAAATTCCATAGCAATTAGACACTTCTAGCATATAGAACTCAAGTTTTGCACTCTTTGCAATTTAGTCCTTTTAACTAAATTGAGTGCTCAAAGGTAAAAATTTTCGAATGAAATTTTCATAGAATCATTTCATAAAACTGTAGACCATAAAAATATAAGAAATATAAATTTTTCTATATTGGATTTGTGGTCCCGAAACCATTGTTCCAACTAGGCCCAAAATTGGGCTGTTACAATAAAGAAATAAATGACTTCAATAATAACCTAAGGGTTTATCAATAATTACCAGTAAGCTGGAACTAACTTAAGTGATAGCTAAACACTATGAATTTTATTTTCGATGAAGTTCTTCTAAACTTAGGTTTTTCAGAGATTTTCAAAGAAATTCAAGAGATAAGAAGAAGATGTAAATGTGATTCAGAAAGACCACTGCTATCCTTATATACTTAAGCACAGAAACAAGGATTAGTGGAAAAAACATATAATTCTACTAACACTCTTCATTCTCGTGATTAAGTGCACTTAACAAGCTTTAAGTCTTATCATCTACAGTAGACTAACTCAGTTCTAACAAAATCTCAACTAAATCTTAACATGAATAACCAAATCATCATAAACTAAAATAACAAACAAATTTAAACAATTGTGAACTTAACGAGTTAACTGAAAGCATCTGAGGTGGGTGGATACCTAACAGAAGAGTTCGCCAACCCTAGAGCTCGCCAAAACTAAGAGTTTTCCAAATGGTGAATCACTCAGAGTACTCTACTTAGCTAGTACAAAAAATTTACTTACCCAAATTTATCCTTAATTTACCATTTATTCGCCAAACAATAACCAAATATGAAGACTTCGTCGGACGGGCTGTTACATAACCTAATACTTTATGGTTTGATCCAACCCAATATTTATTTTTCTATTTCCCAAAAATAAACTTCAATATATTTTAAATTAAAAATGTTCTCAACCTAATTCTAATTCTAATAAAATCATGACTTTACCATCAAAGAATCTATGAGAAAATATATATAATATTTCTGTATTCAGCAGTTCACTATGACCAAATGATTTATTTCCACTTTCGAACTTCAATTATTCGAAAAACATATATTCATTTTTCAAGTTATTTTCATTTTTCATTTTACATTTTCATTTTCATTTTGGAAAAAACCACATTCATTTTTCAATTTTCATTTTAATTTTCGAGAAAACCTTAATCATTTCCAAATGATTCTTATTTTTTCTATTTCACCATTCCAATTCATTTATGTTTATATGATTCATCATGCAATTCATTTTGGTTTTAATGAGCTAGCAGAAGGGCTGATTGTACACATGCAATTGAGACTCAAATGATTTATAATTAAGTTCTAACATTTTGCCTATTAATTATAGACTCATTTAGTCACAAAGTCATTCCACTACAGTTGTAACGCCCCCACGCCCGAGACCGTCGCCGGAGTCGAGTATGAGGTGTTACTAAGCTTAATTTAACATATTTAGAACTTTGGATTATTTATTTCTACATTCGCAGCTTTTAAGCTACTTGCATCACAGTCACAAGAAAAATCATATCTCGAGTTACGAAACTCGAAATCAAGATCCGTAAATTTTCCCTGAATCTAGACTCATATACCTATCTACTAAATTTTTTCTAGAATTTTTGGTTGGGCCAATTAGTACAGTTTATTAGTTAAAGTTACCCCTGTTTCAGGACTTGACTGGTCTGACCTCTATTTACTACGAACCACATTTCTCTCTGTAAAAAATTCATATGAATATGAGGTTTATTTCTCATGAAACTAGACTCAATAAGGATTCTGAGAATATAAAACACACCACCTAATTATATCTTTACAATTTATGGTGAATTTCTAAAGTTGGAACATGGGATTCAGAAACTGCTATGACCCTGTTTCACTAAAATTCAAATATATTCTAACATATAATTCCTTTACTTGTTTCATTTGTTTCATGTGAAACTAGACATAATAAGCTTAAATTTTATATGTAGTACATCACCAAATTCAATTTCTATGATTTTTAGTAAATTTTCAAACTCGCATCAGTTTTGCTGCAGTATCCTGTTTATGGCAAATTTCATCCCTTTTGATGAGTTTTTATACACTAAGTATCTTATTAATTTTCCTTAACATCAAACATAATCTAAACTAACCATTTTCATAATTTATCATTATCAAGCATTTCCTCAACCATTCCATCACCATACCATAAGATCATTTACACAAAATAGGTATATTGCTATACATGCCATACTTAAATTTACAAGCCTTTACCAAAAGTCTTCCGGATAGTGTGACTGAGCCTTCGACCTATCCCGACTCCTGAGCTAGCTTGGCCAATACTACAATGAGTAAGAAGGAGGGAGTAAGCATAAATGCTTAGTAAGTTCATATGCAAATAATAAGTAACATAATAAACAGTCATACCAATCAACATTAGCATGCATCACTAAAACACATGTCACATTTCAAATCATTTTTCATCATCTTATTACCTTATCGTGATTGTATCAATACTCAACCCGAGGGTTAAATACATACCTGTTCAAAATATCCATTTCACATCACTTACCAATACGTCTCTTTACATCTCGAATATTCCTCCATTTGAGTAGAACTTTACCCGTTGAACACATGGGAATATAATTCGGATACATGGATAACTTGCACATAAGTGCCATATATGCAATCAAGCAATCATGTAACCCGCCCATAAGCGAACTCGGACTCAACTCAACGATCTCAGGCGTTCGCATCCATAAGTGAACTCGAACTCAACTCAACGAGTTCGGATGCCTAGTTACATCTCACGAACTCGGACTCAACTCAACGAGTTCGGACATTCGCATCCATAAGTGAACTCGGACTCAACTCAACGAGTTCGGATGCTCAACCATCCTAGTGACATGTCACTTGTATCCTAATCTATTCCTAAGGTTCAAACGGGCTTTTTCCTCGAACACTTATCCTTGCCGTCTTCCGTAGAATGCCAAAATCAATACTCGGTAACAATTATATTTAACAAGTAGTTCACATAATTTACATATTATTTGAAATTAACCACAAAGCATACATTTCATAATAAAATTCAGCATAACATATAATTAACATCAATAACTTAAAAATAACCATTATGCTACATTATTTACACATGAACTTACCTTGGTACCAAAATACAAGGATTTTGCAATCTAGTCCACAATCTTTTCTTTTCCTCGATTGAGGTCGATTCCACGTCTTTCTTGATCTAAATAACACATTTAGATTATTTAATACTCACATTATCAAATTAATCCTTAACTCAAATTTTGGCAAAATTACAATTTTACCCCTAAACTTTTGCATATTTACATTTTTGCCCCTAGGCTCGAGATTAAACTTTATTCCTTATTATTATGTTTTACAACATGCTGATCACTTTTCTCTTCTATGGCAACATCAAATTCTCACTCTAACATGTACTTGTGACTATTAGGTATTTTTACCGATTAAGCCCTTTTACTCGTTTTTGCTTAAAATCGAGTAGTACAAGTTGTCTAACATAATTTAAAACTTCATATTCTATCATAAAACATCAAAATACACAAATTTCACCTATGGGTATTTTTCCAAATATAAACCCTAGGTTAAATTATTGCTAACATAAGCTTTATCGAGTTACCGGGATCTCAAAAACGTAAAAATCATTAAAAACAGGGCTTGGAATCACTTACTATGAAGCTTGGAAGCTTGAAACAAACCCTAGCTATGGAGAACCCTTGAAATTTCGGCCTAATGAAGAAGATGGACAAAAATTGGCTTTTAATTTTGTTTTTAATTCATTTTAATAACTAAATGACCAAAATACCCTTACTACTAAACTTTCCAAAAATTCCTTCCATGTCCTAATTTTGTCCATGAACTTAAAATTGGTAAAATTTTTATTTAAGACCTCCTAATTAATATTTCAAAGTAATTTCATACTAAAAACTTCTAGAATGCAAATTTTGCAACTTATTCAATTTAGTCCCTAACTTTAAATTAAACTCGTTATGCCCAAAATTTCTTCACGAAATCTTCACACAATTATGCATTCATATCATAAACCTCAAAATAATTATAAAATAATTATTTCTATCTCGGATTTGTGGTCACAAAACCACTATTCCGATTAGGCCCTAATTTGGGATATTACAATAGTATCCTGACTGAGCTCTCCCTAATGACAAAATATTACAAAAGTAACTCGATTAGTGCTCATCCAATGACATTGTCATAAATGTGTTACCCTCATCGGATATCTTTAATAACTTTGGGATAATATCCCCTCTCCCAATATGATCCTATTTTATCTCACGATAACCATTACATCTTCCTTCATGAAAAGGCAATCACTATCAAATAATGATCAAGTCATCCAGCACAGAGACGAAAAACCCGTGGTCACGTTTACTTTTCATCAACCATGTAATGCCAAGGAGAAGATATCATTTATCCATGTCTCAGGTTATGAATTCCACCTTGTGAATAACACTATATACTGTAGAACTCGTACACCAAACGCACTAGCTTTCGGTTCCTTATCTATTCGAACTCAGGCTTTTGGTGACATTTGTAAGCCATTGCAACGATAATTCCTACACCCTTTGAATCAAGCTACCTTGGGTGATCATGATCAACTGGTAAGAATATGGACTTCCATCCAATTAGTACATGAACCTAATTCCTTAGCCATTCACACATGCTAATAATCGTGTAACGTTTGACCATCATTCTAAATTAAGCATAGCTCCTTGGGGAGTTACATAACTAGAAACTCTTAAGTGTATAACCATCAACTCAACACCTATCGCATCATGCACAACAGATGAGTTATCTTGAGAAAATCTCACCAAGTAGCATGTTGTGACCAGTTGTCCTCTTTGAAAATAGAATTTCTTGATATTTCATGATAATACCTACCATAGAGGTTGTTCCAACTATCATACGATTATAAGAAAATTCTACTTACTTTTCATAAGTCTCATCGGTGAAATCCACATGTAAACGTCTACCTTAGGGCAAGTTCATTTCATGCCATCACAAGAGACCATTGATGGAGGTCTTAGGTCTTGTTTAGGGACCTTCTTCCACTCAATATTTTAAAAATATACAAGGTTTTTAATTTTTGGTTTTAATCATGAATTATTAATGTACGCATGATAAATACATGTGACATCCTCCCTAATCTTTATGGCATGCTTAGTCCATATATGCACAAACATACATTCACAGTCATATAATTATCATCATGCTTATTTGTAAAATTAAAAGCATAAAATTAAATGACTTTGACCAACCAAAGTTTCTATGATTCCATCCTAGAAAAATAAAAAAAAGTTGTAAAATTTGTCCCAAATCATACTTTGGGTCTTCAATGTTGCCACCACGAACTTCTATTACAGTACCGATTCACATTTAAGTCATAATTTTCCATCGCAATTTATGTGTCACCGCCCATCAAACCATCACCAGACCCTTCCGACCACCGTCAGCCACCTCTCGATTTTCCTAGGTCGGGTATGCATCGTCTCGATCAATTTGGATGTGTCTCAGTTTTTCGGGTTCCACCAGGAAAAATTAGGTTACAAAATTTCTATCTCCATTTTCGACTCACATATTTTGTTCTAAATAAATAATAAAATAAAACTTGTATGTAGATGATAATCCATGGTCTAAAATATACATGCCTGAGAAAATAATGAATTACATTTAAATTTTTAGGAATCATAACTTTGAAAAATTTACTTTATCGTCCATAATAGTAGAATGATAAAATAATATCATAAGTTCAGTCGCATACATTCGCTTAAACATGCATACAATTACTAGAATGTCACATCTTATCAAATATAATCATATATAAAGAAGAGAGAGAATTTGGGTCTCAATTTACACTATAAACATAGCACAACTGTAGCTCTAATACCAATTGTTGGAAAAAAATCTAGTTTGAAAATAGTTTGCTTGTACAATGAAAAATAAAAATTTTGAAAATCGACCCAGTTTGTGATATTTATAGTAATAAATCCTAAATCGAACTCGTACCTGTGTTTTCAGATATACGATCATTGTCCTTCCCGGATTTCAACCAAATGATCTTCTCCACTATTCTCATACCATGAATTGCTTCGAGTGTGGGCTTGAACAAAACGAATCAAATACACAAACTAGAAACAATTTTCTTTTCTTTTAGGTTGAAAATGAAAAATACTCTCTTCTAGATAGAAACTGGCAGAATCATTTTTTCGAAAAATATATTTAATTCTTTGAGAATAAAAGTCTCTATTTTTGTACAAAATAACGATATTTGAAAGTTGTACGTAAATAGCCCTACCAGTGTCATAAATTTATTGGGAGAGAAGGTAGAACCCTAGTTGAATTAGAAAAGTTTATTTCAACTAGAAAAACAAAATCCTAGTTTAACTAGGATGTAGGGGGTGACAAGCCTAGTTAATTATACTAGGGTTTATCATCCCCCATTTTTACATACAGGGCGTTTGAACCTTTTCCATATCAGGTCCAATTACAAGTACTTCCCAAGCTTTTAACACAATAATTTATAATTTTATCCAATCCAATATTTGTTTTTCTATTTCCAAAAAATAAACTTCAATATATTTCCAATGAAATAATTTTATCAATCCAATTCTAATTCTATTAAAATCATGATAACTTTATTGTAAAATAATTTATGAGAAAATATATTAATATTTCCGCATTCAACGGTTCACTATGACCAAATGATTTATTTCCATTTTCAAACTTCATCTATTCAAAAAACATAAATTAATTTTTCAGGTCATTTTCATTTTTCATTTTCATTTTGGAGAAAACCACATTCATTTCCAAATGATTTCATTTCTCCATTTTCATTTTCATTTTCATTCTGGAGAAAACCTTTATCATTTCCAAATGTTTCCTACTTCTCCATTTCACCGATCCTATTCATTTTTGTTAATTTGATTCATCATGCAATTCATTTATGGTTTCAACGAGCTAGGAAAAAGGCTAATTGGACATATGCAATTGAGACTCAAATGATTTATAATTAAGTTGCAACTTTTCTCCTATTAATTATAAACTCATTTAGTCACTAATTCATTTCATTATAGTATTTGGCTGTGCTCTCCCTAACGATATAGCATTATGAAAGCAATTCGATCAGTGCTCATCTAATGAATTTGTCATAAGTGTGTTACCCTCATAAGATATCCTTAATCTTTTTGGGATAGTATTCGTTCTCCCAATATGATCTTATTTTATCTCGTGGTAACCATTACATCTTCCTTCATAAAATTTCAATTATTATCAAATAGTGATCAAGTCATCCATCACAAAGATGAACAACTCGTAGCCACATTTACTTTTCATCAACCATGTAATGCCAATGAAAATATATCATTTACCCATGTCTTGGACTATGAATTTCACTAGTGTGAATGATGCTACATACTGTAGAAGTTGTACACCCAACGCACCAACTTTTGGTTCCTTATCTATTCGAACTCAGGCTTTTACTTACATCAAAGTGTACGAGTCACACATACATAGTTCATTATCCACTTAGGATTTATGTATTCCACACTATGAATGTCACAAGTGAATAAATCCATAAACGGATTCAGGATCTATTCTTCTTGGTTCCAGTCTGATGTACTTTCAATCTAGTTAGTCACATCTATGTCTCTATGTTTTGGGAGCCATCCGATACGATACCCAAGACAAAACATATCCCCAATTGGACTTAATAGACGACAACCAGTGAGCAACCACATAATACCACTTAGTATTATTTAAATATTAGACAACCAGTGAGCAACGTTTTCTTCCATTTTATTTTACGTCCAAAAGCCATATAAGGACATTATAAAAAGTATTAATGTAATTCAAGAATAGTTTTATTAACTAACATTTTTGAAACAATTACAAGTGGACATTGACAAAAAAAACTACACTTAAGAGACCAAATCCAACATGCTATTGATTGTTTGTAGGTCTACTATTAGAAGTTGATTCTAGAATTATTTCTATAGGGCCTTGTATATTTTCTGAAAGTTACTTGAGTGCTACTTTACTCTATGGTTTGAAGTCATTCATGTAACTATTTTCAAGGAAAGTGACATTTGTTGACATTATAATAATTCGCTCTTTCAGGTTATAAAACAAACCACTCTTTGTTTCCTTTGGATATCCTACAAACATGTATAATTCTATCCATGAGTCTAACTTCCATGCATCTTTATCCAATACGTGGGTCGGACATCCTCAAATCCTTAAATGGTTTATATTCAACTTCCTGTCTAGCCATTCATATAGAGTTTTTTTATGCTACCTTAGTTAACACATTATTCAGGATATAGCAAGCTATTTGTACCGCATATCCCCAAAAAGAGATTGGCAGCTTCAAATAGCATTTTCGCATAATGAGAATGGAAATAACCAAAGATGAACAACACCATCAATTATTCCATTATACTTGAATGTGTCGCATAGTTGAAGGAGTCACTTCAAATGTTGATGCGGGTCTTCCATCATATTCCCCTTGAACTAAAATGTGTTCTGGATCATCTAGATTGTAGTTATATTTATCTCAAAATTATTGGTATTAACCATCGGTCTTTTGATACTGCCTCACACAGCATCTAATGTTGAGAGTGCGAACTTGCAAAAAGTTCATTGAGCCAGCAATAACTCTCCATAGATTTGCTCTTATTGTTCAGGTGGATCTTCAAACAGTGGATTCTCTCAAGGTAAGTCAATTGCCATGGCTGGATCTTTTTCCCTTATTTGATAGTTACACCTTAGGAGTCGTTTTGGATCAAGGTACGACTCGATTGGGATGCTTATGCTTCGAATCATAAACTAAAACGTAAGACAAAAAATAAATTAAAATTAGAAAATAATAGAATATTTTGATTTAATGTCGAAACCTCCCCGATAACGGCATCAATAACTCGATCACCACAAACGTGTAATGACCTGATAGTCGGAAGTGTCAGAGAGTGAAGCTAGAAACTTTATTCCCTTTAATTGAAATTCCAAATATTCTATTAAATATTTACGAAGTTATCTTAGTAGTGAATTAAACTTTGGATAGTAAATTGTATGAAATTAGGAGTTATTAAGGTACAGGGACTAAATCGCGTAAGGGCTAAAAGTTGCATTATAGATTGAAATAAATTTAAGGGACTAAAGTAGCAGTTATACCATTAATTAAATGGTGGGATGGTGACCAACCATGTTTTAATGAATATGCATGTGTATATATTATATATTAAGTTACAATAATATTAATGCATAATGCATAACAACAAAACAAAAGCCATTTCTTTCTTTTATTTCACATGCAAAAAAATTTGGGAGAGGAGAAAAGAAAGAAGAAACGCATGGCTAGGGACTTTAGGAGTTCAAGCTCAAAATGGTTTGTACAATTTAGTCCTTTTCTTGTAATTTTTACATTTTTTGGAATCTCGGTACCTAGGGCTAGTCAACCCATGTTGTAATTTTTAGTATTTTTTAAGATTTTAGATGTTACTATAATTTAATAGTTTAAGTATTAGGGGTTAAATAGATAGATTTTTAAGTTCGAAGTGAAAAATGATTAAATTGTGGAATTAATTGTTGATTTTGGGCAATAGGAACTAAATTCAAAAAATTCAAAATTAAGGGGTAGAATTGGAAAATAAGGAGTTAAATTTAGTTTAGAGTGAAATTAGTATAAAAATTTGAGGTTAAATATGGATATTAAAATTAGTCTCAGTTTAGGGACTAAATTGAGGATTAAGCAAAACATAGTAGAAAAATTAAAATTCTTGTGAATTGAGTGGTATGCTATTAATTTATTTTAATTATTTTATTTCATAGCAAACGTTGTTCCGGAATCCTCGAATAAGAAGGGGAAAAACAAATTCGACTTCAAGTAGCTCGGATTTGTGTTTCTATAATCTGAATTAAGTTATAAACTATTGCATATTGCATTGTTATGTATGGTAAGCATTTGAGGTGAGTATTGAGTTGAATATATGTAAAAATGTATATATATAAGATTGGGACATTTGATGTATTGAAAAGTGAAATGAAACCCTATCAATTGTTTCGGTCTAAGTCAGATATAGATGGCATGCTATAGGATAGGAAGAGTTCAGGGATTTCTTCGACCTTGAGTCAATGAGGCACTAGGTGCCAATTTGCTTCGGTTTAATCGATGAGACATTGGGTGTCAACTTTATAACGCTGGGCGCAATCATTACTTCGAATTTATCTAATGAGGCATTAGATGTTAAATTGGTGTGTTGGTTGGATCAATGTATCCGTCTGAGTCCAAGTCATGTTAATAGGGAAAATAAATGATAAAATCAATGTGTTCGATATTGAAATGACATTTGTTGAGAAATGGAAATGAGATGTGAAATGAAATGAAATATGAAATGGTAGATTGTTGTGAATATGGATTGAATCATGAGAAATGAAATCATAAATTGGAAGTAGAGATGAAATATGCCATTGAATGAATTGGTTTCCCAAATGCCGTATGAAATACTATTGCCATGTAATAAATATTGTGAACTCTATTGACTGTGAATAAAGAATGAGTAAGATGGCATTATTTATTTGATACATATGTTTTATAACATTAGTTATTGCATCATTATATCTTAACTATTCATATCAAGTTTAAATTGTTCAGATTATAGAAATATCACCGAGTTATACTCAGTGTACGGTTTTTTTTAGTGCGTAGGTTAGGTACTTTCAGCTTATCGTCGACTCAACATCCAACAGCGATCCCTAGCTCAAGTGTGGTGATGTTATATTTTGTAATGACATGTACCAATGAGGTTCTTTGTTGAGGTTGTTTATAATGTGTTGATGTTTTGGTTTTCTAGTTCAATAATGGTCATTTGTATATATATGATTGTGGTTGAAGCTATATTTGGTACGTTAGCTTGGCCTAAGGTTTTGGTATGTGTTTTTAGCTTAAAGCTTGATATCCTTAGTAGCTAGATGTTATTCAATATTGGAAAATTTGATATGAATGAAAGTCTTGAATGGTTGATGTGTTGTTGATATGTTTGAAGATATAAAATGCGGTACCAATAAGGGTACATATAACGCTCTAATTTCTTTATTCCTGTTTTTGTAAATATCTAACACAAAATGTGTATCTAGTTTAGTGGTTAAGTGTTCTGGGTGTGTGTCAAAGGTCTTGGGTTCAAGTCTCCCTTTTGGCCAAATTTTGTTATTTTTCTAATCCTAGCCTTACCTTTGTTGAGTGGGCTTATATAAAATTGTCTGTTAATCTATATTAGAATAAGGTTGCTGGTTTGAGTGGTAAGGGAGTCAATGTGTTGAAGGTCTTGTGTTTGAATCCCTGCACAAGCGTGGATATTAATTTTTGCTCGGTTGTTTAATAGTGTTTCGGTAGAGCTAAAATTCTGAGGGAGTTACGAGTTAGTGGGAGAAAAATAGGGGATTATGTTGGCATACCTTATATTTTTCTCTTTTTTTTTCAAATTTTAATCAAATCTTTTCTCTTCTTCCAAAAATTTGATGTCGGTTTCTGCTTCCTTTCCACTTTTCTGTCAATTTTATCTTTTTTCCCTCCTATGTTTGGCTTAATCCTTGTTCTTTTGTTCCCTTCAATTTTTGTTCACTCTTACTGTTTTCCACGTGGTTTCAGTAAGCCTTTCAAATCTTTTTCATTCTAGTAGCATAATAATAGTTGTAGGGAATCTGAATTCTACAAACGGTTGTGTAGGTGAACACAATGAATCTGTGGTTTTCGCTTCAATGGTTTTGCCTTCGCATGTAGTCATTTTGCGATGATCAATGTGGAACATTGCTCAGTTTAGTTTTGTTGATTTCATAAATCATTTGTTAATAGAGCTTTGGGATTCTGTTTTTAGGTGTTAGTGATCTCGAGGCTGGTTTCGCATCAAAACTGTAACAGGTGTGTTCCTAAAACACAGAAAATTGAGCTTCGGCTAAAGTTGAAAAATAACATTCTGTCGACACCACACAGGCGTGTGCCTAGCCATGTGGTTGGCCGTTTGTGAGACACGACCGTGGGTTTGACGAGGGCATGGTCGTGTACAAGACACAACCGTATGGTGGTGTGGGTGTAGCCGTGTGGGCCACACGGTAAGACCAATATTGGCATGTGGGCTCACAGGGCATGCTTCACGGGCGTGTGGGATTTGGGCTAGGCCTTGTGAGCCACACAGGCAAGGCCAATCTGGTCGTGTGGGCCCATAATTCTAAAATTTTCTCTAGGGTTGTACGGTTCATTCCGATTGAATATGGGCCAACTATCGGGTCGGTAAGGGCTAACCAAACCCTAAATTATGTGATTTGATATTCTGATAGTCTGCCTTATGTAGGGTATTGATATGTATATCTGTTCTATTTAAGTGAATATATACTATCTTAATATGAGCATGTTATGCATGATATTACTGTATCTGTTATTCTGTATCTGTGACTGGAATGGGTTTTGTATATGTTGAGGAAGTGATTTGTGCGGCAACACTTCGCCTATATTCTAACAGCTTGACTGCATATTATATGTAATGTGTCGCATTGACAGTATATGGTGTATAGGGATGAGTGGGTGTTTTTCACCTCACATGGTGTAATGGGATGGCCGGAGATGGTGTGTAGAGGATGGGGGCAGGATTTTGCATATATGTACTGCTTAACTGATTCTGTTATCTGTATCTAACATAAGTTTGATTCTGTATCTAACTGGATATGAGATTTCTGTATGTATTGCATGTCTACTTCCGTTGGGTTACACACTGAGTTTATGAAAATGCACATTTGTTTGTCTGTTCTGTTCAGGTAATCCATAGACTTAGGCGGATCGGTGTGATGGGGCCCCACGATTACTACGAGTTCGTAAATGTTTAATATTATGATTTTTATTTATTTAATTAAAGATTAGTTTATGGGAGTTTTGTAATTTATGGACTCTTCGGACTGTTTGATTTTATTTGGGGATTTGGATTTTTATTTGTAACGGTTGGCTAAAACATTGTTTTTACTAAAACAATGGTTTTCTGAAAATACGAATAGGATTATTAAATATAACGTTTTCTAAAAATTCGGCTATAAATTATGTTTTGACAATGAATTGTTTAAATAACTCTTTCAGTAGTAGTTTTTAACGAATCAAGGTTACAAAGCTTTATCAAAATAACTCTGTCTTCAAAACCCTTCTTTGTGACATCTCCAAATTCGGCCATAACGTCTAGGCCGGGTTCGGGGTGTTACAGTATGTTGGTTAGGCACTTCGGATGATTGTTTTGGCCTGTTTTGAGCATGCTTAATCGAGTTTTGAATAGGTTAAATGATTGGTGAATTGGTTGCTTAGTGTCCTAGTAAACACAATTTGGAAAACTTGAGTTTTAAGGTACATTTAGGTACACACCGCCTGGGACACGGTCTGTGACATGGCCGTGTGTCACACACGGGCAACACACACAGGTGTGTGCCCTGAACATGTAGAATAACAATATAAGTGTAGGTTCCACATGGGCTGGGGCACGGCCGTATGTCTCAAGTCAATGAGTTACACGGGCTGGGACACAAGTTGGTACATGATCGTGTGTCCTATATTCAAAAGTCACACAGTCTGGTTCCCTGTTTCTAGGCATTTTGAGATTTCAACCTAAACTTCTAGAATTGTTTCAAATTAGTCCCTACCTATTTTTAGACTATTTTTAAGATCCCGTAAACCAGTATTAAGGACTGTAAGAGCAACTTTACTCTGAATTGGTATGATATAGCACGGTTCATTATTAAGTTATATAAGGCACGATTATGGAAATATTAAATTAGCATATATTGCTCTTGTATCATGTGATATAATATTTAGCTTGCACCATTGCTTGCGATGAAATTAAATGTTCTGATTGGTTAGTAATGCTCGTGACCCAAATCTGACAATGGAGAGGGGTTAGGGGTGTTACAAAACGTGCCAAGGTTTGACTAGAAAATATCACACCAAAATTATAAAAAATTAAGCGATGTCCGCAAGCATACAGGTCAAATTGTAATATAGTAAGTGTTACAACAGAACACGGGAAAGTATTCTGAGGATTGTACCCAAGGGATGATGAATTAAATTAGAAATCTACTTCTACAATAACTAGTCTAATTAGTAATAATTAAAACTTATATTATGAGAAACAATAAAATAGATATCAAACATAAACTAAGTTAAATAAATAAAAAATAGACAAACAACTAAATCAGATTAATAGGCAGAAGATTAACTCGTTTCAATGGTTGTAATTAACATCAGAATTTGAGTTTAAATGGAATTAACTATTAATTAACAAGTATTACCTCTCGGCCTCTACTAATTAACTAATTGACAAATACTCGCTTACCTCCCGACCTTACTTTCCCCACCTGGATAAATTACGATTTACTTGGAAAACTTATCTACTAACCCCGTTCAACCTAGATGACTTCCTAAGGTCGTCAATCCTAGGGTTTAAGTACAAATAATTTAAAACCAATTAATTCTTATGGGAAACCCATATTCCTTCGTTAATTACTTCCACATCCACTGGTTAATCTTCTTAGAGACCTAGCCTCTCATGGATTTAGATGTCATAACTTTTATATTTAATCTAAACATGCAAAAGAACACAAGTAAATTAAAATAAGAGAAAGGTAAGAAATTGCTCAATTGATTGAATTAGAGGTGCTCGGAGTTGTGTAATCTCTTGACAATTAACTAATCTTCAATGTTTAAAAAAAACAATAAAATAAACTACTAAATATTTTAATAAAAAAATATTTAGGTTCAAATCGAACCTAGTTGAAAATAACAATATTATTTTGAAATGGAAAAAAAAACAAACTAAAATGTAAATATACTAACTACAGCTCCTAAAGGTTTGCCTACATATTAGAAATAACCTTTCTATTTATATTGATGTTTAGAAACCCTGATTAGGTCTATTGTAACCCTAATCTCTAAAACTATTGATTGCTCAGACATTTTTAGCCTTGTTGAGTCTTTTGCCCCATGTTTTGACCTATGTTATGACACAAATAAGGTGTGTTGCAACACGACATCGATTTCTCAAGTTAGGAGTTCCAGCTTCCCGTTCTATATCTCGGGAAGCTTGTGCTACACTTGGGTGTTGTCTCTAAGGCGTTCGGGTTGCTAACTACACATCATGCACACTAATTACACACATTAAAACTACCTAAGGCCCAAATTGATGTAATAGGTCAACTAACATCAATTCTTGCATAAAAAAGTTTATTTTTGAAATAATTAAACCTAGACTACAAAAGCTAAAAATGCGACAATTAATCATAAAATGACTAGAAAACAAGCCTCCTAAATGTCGAAATCTACTAAAATTGCTGCCATATTTGGCAACAGGTCACTTGCATGAAGGTTTAAGTTTTTATAAATGACTTGATTATTCCATTAAGGCAAAATTCTAGGAGGCTTAGCGATTTAGAGAGGACTTAGGCAATTTTCTTGGACTATTTGAGCCTTTTCAAGCCTACCCTATTGATTACTATCCTTAGAAATCCCAATTTGAGCTTAATGGCTTATTTTTATTGACTTAAGCATACATTAAGTAGATATTCCCTTTTTGAGTATTCCTCTTTATTTTATATCAAATCTTAGACTTAGTTTGTCTTGGAAATCATCTTATTAAAGTTTAGGGGAATTTAGAGAGTGGTATCTTTTTCTCATTAAATGTTCCCAGTGTTAAATCATATGCAATTGTATGCTCAAATTCATGTCAGCTATGACTAGTTTCAAATATTTAAATTAGCTAAAAAAATTTGTACAATTTGTCTTGTAATGTTCCTATTGAGCATATAGTTGTAGTTCGGAAAATTGGGAAAAAATTAGGTAACTTTGAAGGATACCTCTATTTTTTAAAGGGTTAATGCATTATTATTTATTAGGACCAAGGCAAGTTAAGTTTTAAGGTTTTTAGCCTATAAATTTCTATTTTAATCCATAACTTGAACTTAGCCAGATTACAACCATGTAAAATCCTATTGCTCTAAATCGTTATGCTGACTACACTAGTGGAGAAGGATTATTGAGTTTAACTTATGAAGACATGAATTAAACCTTAGGGTTGTTACTTAGCTTAATCTAAGGAATGGAGATTGACTGGGAAGAACTATTCACCCATTCACGGGGAAAGCATTCAAATGGATTTGTTAGCATTTTAATGCTTGAGGAATTTGGCTTATAAGTGTTGTAACGCCCCAAAAATCTCGAAACCCAAAAATCCTAAAATACTGAACTTCTTTTGTTTTTGGTTTTGATAAAAATTGTGTTTTATGTTCCTAGCCATGTGATAATTATAGTAGGTCTTAATTAAGGTTTGAGTTCGAACCTCGAAATAAATGAAATTATAGTTTAATTATTAAAAGAATCAAGGTTGGCAAGTAGTTGGGCTTTTAAATAAAAATAGGGGAAAATTAGCATCAAAAAGCCTTGTGGAGGAGTGGCTAAGTGACGCCACTTAGGGAGTAGGGAGGTGGTGTTAGTAGCTAGCAAGGAGATCCAAGGTTCGAATCCTAGCTGAGTATTTTTAGAAGTTTAATTTTGGCCATCTAGAAGGATGGAAGTGGTGTGAAGATGGACTCTAAGGGGAGTGTTCAGAAGAGAAAATTAAGGAAAGGATCAAGGGGTTATCAGGGAGAAAAACGAGGAGATGAGAAGGGAGAAGTGATGGAGCGGAATTGGGAATTGGGCATGGAAAATTCAGCTATAAGGGCTATAAATAGGGGCCGAATATAGGGTTTCCAGGCTATTGACGAAATTCTTCTTCACCTTGTTGCCAGAAACCCCTTTCTCCAAAAGTCGAAAACCCTTTTCTTTTCAAGATCCAAGAAGCTGAAAACCCTTTTGTTTTACTTCTTTTCTTCCTGCCGATTTCTATTCTTCTCAACACAATTCTTTTTTCCAATTTCTTCTTCTACTCTTCTTCTATAATCTGTACCAAATAAACCTTATTCACCTTATTAAGTTTAAAAAGCTAAAAAGTCGAATCTCCCAAGGGCTGAATACTCTTTGACCGAATCTAGTATAAGTGTTGCTCTTCCAATCGGTTTTCTTTGCTAGGTATCGATTATTGTCCCTCACTCTTTCAATCAACTTTGATAGGGAATTAGTATCAAATCTCGGATCTTAGCTCTCTGCCGAATTGGTCTTTAGGTGTTTGCAGTTATGGTAAGTATTCCTTATCCATTGGCTAAGGTTGGCCGACTAGCCATAGTAAGGTAAGGGGACTTGTGTTGGATACGAGTCACCTATTATTCTGGTTTTAATAGTTACGATTGGTGCAGATCTAGGAGTTGATCGTGGTTAGTGAAGGGGTTGTTATACTTATCGCGCAAGGTAAGGTTAAGGTGAGATTCTAGCTTTTGGTAAAGTATTCGATGAGTATGTAAGATTAATCTTTGAGTGATATTGATTGTAGGTTTGGGATAAGGAGATCGCATCACGCTTGCTTACCAGGTGTGTACATACACTGCACACACATTATGTATCGGCAAAAGCTGAAATGCCGAAAAGCTGAAAGTTTGGCTACAGTAGTCTTGCAAGTGCGGAAACACTCGAAAGGGGGAGAATAATAGGTTGCCTGAGGACCACAGGCGATTCCATGGACTTGGGTTGTGATTTGGCCATATGGGCCGAAATGGGCTAAATGGGCCTGATGGGCTATTGGGCCCATAATAGGCAAAAACTGAATGTTGATGTTATGTGATAGAAACTTGTATGTGAGCATGATTATGAATGTGACTGGGCCTAACGGGCCATATAAATGTGATTTAGGCCTAATGGGCCATATATAGGTGATTTGGGCCTAATGGGCCATATGAATATGATTGGGCTTAATGGGCCAGATACAGGTATGTGAAATTGTTTGGGCTTTGTAAGGGGTTTTGGGCTAGTATATGATATCCACATGAGACTTAATTAATATATTGCGACCATGGACAAGTCAAAGGGTTAAGGTGTGCCAACGAGTATATGCATGTCTAAGATTGGATCTAGGGAGAGCTTGGTACTTAAGCGGTCTTAATGACTCACCTCCTCTTCTCTGGAATCCTACCTGGTGCATAGTGTTCGTACATCTTAGCTCACGAGACTCATTAACGGGCCGAGGTAAGTGAAAACTGTAATTATGGGAAAATTACTGAAATGCCCCTAAGGGCAAAAATGACCAAAATACCCCTAGGAATAGAATGTAAGTTTTATGGATGTGACATGCATACATATGATATTCTACTTAGGTTACATATGGATGGAAATTATGGAATGGAGGAAGTATATGAGGATCGCATGGTTGCTTGACAATCATGGATTCACCGATGGCTTTCAAAGCCCAATATGTAAATGAAGGTAGTTCCGCAATCGGGCTACCATGGTGTGTGGGCTGGGTGGGTCGATATTTATATCCCCACATGGTGTGACGGGGGATGGAGCTGGTGTGTAGCGGATGGATAATTTGGATGGGATTGCATTGCATGATTGATGAATGATGTTTTTTTTCTTTTTGAATGCTTGTTTTTGCCGAGGGTTGTACACACTAAGTTTGCGAAAACTCACCCCCTCTTTTATTTTATTTTCAGGTGATGCTCAGTAGAAGGCTCGATGTTTGGAGGGACTCTTGGTAGCCAGCTAGCAAGACAACTTGGACTTGTTTCTCTTTTAAAAGCATATAAGTTCTTTATTTTATTAAGTATTTTTCGGATCGAAATGTAATAAGGCTTCCTTCTTATTATTATTTGGATTATTATTATTTTCATTGTAATTACGAGAAGTTGAACATGGGATTCCTAAATTATTTTCTACGTTTCTGCAACTTAATTTTTAAATGATAAAGTTTTTTTAAATCAAATGTTTTAAACAAGGCTTTCGCAACTGAAAGGTGTGTTTATTTTTAAGTTAATTAAGGTTTCTTTTGTTTAAGAATGGTTTTCAATGAAAACATGATTTTCGCTAAAACACTTCAATGTGACACGCCAGATTCGTCCATAACGTCTGGGCTGGGTTTGGGGTGTTATAAGTGCACATGAGGAAACACAAAAATATACACGTCTTTTCCATGCCCTTTTTAACTCAAATTCATGCAGTTTTGATAAAATTCTTCTCGAAAAATATATAATTATTATAAAATAATTAAATTACAATAAAATTGTGAACATGTTGAATTTTAATTAATTTTATATCAAATTTTGATTAATTTTGACTATTTTCGATAGACTTGCGTAAAGGGCGAAAATGGCTCAGTAGGCACTGCTAGAAGTGCAAAATCGAGAAGCAATTTTGAAGCATCAAGGTGACTTAATTTTTCAGCCTAAGACGGTCCAAATTATGTCTATTAATTAATAATATAATTAATTTTAATTTTAATCCAATTTAATTTGGGTTAAATAAATTATTGTTCATTAATTATGAAAAGGAGCCCAGTTGAGCTGAACCGAGAAAATCGATCCAATCGAGCACTGGGCAGCCCAAAACAGTCCCACATGCTGATGCAATCAGCTTGCTTGGTTGTTTATTTGGCTTGAAAAATGGCCCTTGAAGACTCCTTGAAATTGCATTCAAGCCCCTCCACTATTTATGCCTTTTTAGACTTGCCCCTACATTAAAATAGCATATTTGAAATATTCAAGCAAGCCACATGTGTGGCTGGCCATGGGAGGAGTATTTGGCTGCTGATTTTGGCTATTTTTAGCAGTCTTCTCAACCTATAAATACCCCATTGGCTTCCCACTTCAAACACATCTCAACCCTTCTCATCTCTTCACTTCTCTTTCACTTTTCTCTCATCATTCCCTTCCATTGTTCTTCATTTTCTTCCCCTATTCCCTTGCCGATTTCACCTCTTGAAAAAGAGTCAATCAACCACCATTTGGAGCAGCATTCAAGTGTTCGTAGAAGTCTCGGTTTGACAAGAACAAGTGGAGAAGGAAGAGTGGAGAAAACTAGTCAAGCCACGGAGAAAATACCGAATTTGATTCTTGTTCCCTATGATGAACTTGCCTATGAATATTTGTGGTGTTGATATGTTTAATTTAATAAATATGGCTTAAATTTAATTTGTGTTAGGTTGATTGCATTTCATCTACTTAATTTATTAAAATTGTGTTTATATTGTTATGGGTCTCGGTAAGATGTTTGATTAAGTAAAACCATGATTAAGTTATTCTTTCATTACAATTGTAAGGTAACTAGTGAACTAATTATTTAAACGGATTGAAATTGTAATTAATTGACATGATACTTAATCAGTGCATGTTTAATCATCTAAGGTAGCTGAAGGTTAAATTAGCAATGGTATCTAGCGATACATTAGCCTTACATAACTTGCAAGATTACTGTGATTAAACTATTTCAAGGTAGAAATACATTGTTACCTCACGTAATCTTTTATGTGCTTATGAGATTGAATTAATTGTTTGAATTGGCATAGAGATACGTACAAGAGATTATTTTAATTTCATAAGTATGAATGTGTATTAACACATTTGCTTATTAAAATTTGTTTAATCGATTGAATTGACGTAGAGATATGGTTAAGAGATAAATGGATTTTGATAGGTAAGTGTGACAGCCCGTTTTAGGGTCAAATCGAAACAGTGATTTTAGGACCACAAATGTGAGGTAGAAATATTTATTTTATTATTTCTTTAAGGTCTACAGCATGATAGAATAAATGTGTGAAAATTTCATTAGGAAATTTTATCGATTGAGTGCTCAATTTGACTAGAAGGACTAAATTGCAATAGGTGCAAAATTTGAGTTCTACAAGTTAAAGGTGCCTAATTGCTATGAAATTTTAAATTGGAGGTCCTTAAATGGTAATTAGACCATTATACCTTGGATGGACAAAAATGGACATGGTTAGATGAAATTTCAAAGTTATACATTAAGGGTATTTTGGTAATTTGGCTAATAAGGACAAATTTAACTAAATAAAAGATGTCCATCTTCTCAATTTCACCCCCATGGCTAAAATTCACAAGGAGTCCATAGCTAGGGTTTTGGCCAATTTTAAGCTTGATTGTAAGTCCATTCTTGCCCCGTTTTTAATGATTTCTATGTTTTTGAAGTTGTCTTAACCTAATCTAGCCTTACCAAGGACTAATTTGAAGAAGGATTAAAGCCTAAAATTTGACCCATGTTGAATATGCTTGTATTTTGATGTTTGATGGTAGAAAATGCATGTTTGTTATTTGTTAAATGACTTTTGTAAAGTGATTTTTGGTAAAAACATCAAATAGGGACTTATTTGTAAAAGTCTATAAACTGTGTAGAAATGTGACAGCCCAAAGTTGACCCTAGTCGGGAAGTGGTTTCGGGACCGCTAAACCGAGTCACCGAAATGTTTGAATGTGATACTTATTGTGTAGAATATGTAATTATGAATGTGTGAAAATTTCAAGCTTCAATTTGGTTGATTTCATGTGAATTTAGTCAATAGGACTTATGTGAGAAAATTCTAAAATGTGATAGGTCAATGTGTGAGGACCTACTAGTGCATGTGGACAAAGGGGGGGACTTGCATGTCAAATTCCCCCCCCTAAAGAGTAGTGGCCGGCCATGACAAGGAAGGATGGGCAAAACATGTCATGAAACATGTTTTGTTAGTGGAAGAATAAAATAAGGAGTATGGGTAATAAAGAAATGGAAAACAAAAGAAAAAAAAAATGTGTGTGTGGTGTTTGTCCCCCCATTGCCGTGAGCTAAACAAGAGAAAGGGGGAATTTTGTTCATCCTTTTCTCATCTTCATGCTTGCCAAAAACTAGAAAGAAAAACAAAGAAAAATTTTCTCATCCTTTGGTTCATCCTTGGCCAAAAATTTTAAGGAGGAAAGAAGAAGAAAGGTGAAGAGATTCGGCCATGCATGTAGCTAGGCTAAGGTATGTTTGATGATGTTCCATGAGAGGCATGCATGTTTTAGTTGTTAGCTTGAGTTCTACCTAACCCATGGTCTAAATCTTGCTATGTGATGGAAATGGCACTTGACCATGGATGAATCATTCTTGGTTGATGTTTGATGTTGTGGTGATGAGGCATGAGGATGAGTTAAGATTCGGCCTAGGTGGAGGTTGTGTTAATGCCATTGCATGCAAAATATGAAGCTTGTTAATGATGCATGTGATGATGGCTTGATGATTCTTGAACCTCCTTTTTAGCATTTTTTGTTGTGTGAGCACATATGTGCATTGGTTGCTAAATGGAGAAGAATCGGCTAGCAAGATGTGTGCTAAGGCCGAATGTAACTTTGCATGTTAATGAGCAATGCATGTGTTAAATTGATGAAAAGGGGGAGGATGCTTTACTAGTGTGTACATGTGTGTATTAAGTGTTGAAATCGACCCCAAAAATGGACATGCATATTCGGTCAAGGGCAAGAAATTAGCTAATATGTGGTGTTGATGCATGATTTTTGCATGTATGAGACTTTAATGTCTAATGTATAAATATGGGCTAAGTGCCTTGTGTTCATCTTTTGATGCCTAAAATGATGAAATCAATTTATTTGTTTGATTAAGCTCAAGAGCAAAGGGGAAATAAAACCGATAAAGGGAAGGAAAAAGTGGTTGAATAGCTAGCGGAATCGTTCGACAACACCCGAGGTAAGTTCTTGAGTAAGAGAGCTTAAATTTCGATGTGATTAAATCATGCTCTATGTGTGGCTATTGAGCCGAATGTGCAAGGACAATATGTGCCTTGTGTTTGAGTTTCGTAAACGAAAATGAAATATGAATGTGCTATGAATTATTGTTAGATGTGCATGATTAATTGAATGCTGTCCGGGCTAAGTCCCGAAGGCTTTGTGCTAAGTGAATATATCCGGATTAAGATTCGAAGGCCTTTGTGCGAGATACTAAATCCGGGTTAAGTCCCGAAGGCATTCGTGCGAGTTATTAAATCCGGGTTAAGTCCCGAAGGCATTCGTGCGAGTTATTAAATCCGGGTTAAGTCCCGAAGGCATTCGTGCGAGTTGTTAAATCCGGGTTATGTCCCGAAGGCATTGTGTGAGTTACTAAAACCGGGCTATGTCCCGAAGGCATTTGAACGAGGAGCTATATCCGGTTAAATCCTGAAGGTACGTGGTTTGGTAATGAATGAGCTTGCTGTAAAATTCCAGCGAATACTCGAAAAACATCCCAATATGGGGATATGTTACGTATGTGTTGAATTTAATCGAGCCCTTACAAATAAATGTTCGCTCAGTTGATAAACGAGCTACCGGCCTTCGGCCAAGTTAGTTTATTGTGTATGTACATAATGGTTGTTAATGTTGTGAAGCAAGTTTGATATCGGTAAATTGCGTATTATGAAATATTCCGTTTAGCTAAACGTGTGCTATTCTTTGTGCATGCTGGAATTCCTTGCTCAAACTTACTAAGCATAAATTGCTTACTCGTTACATTGCTCCTCTGTTTTATAGATTTTTGGTTCTCCAGCTATCGGACTCGGGATCTTGAAGTCGAAGTCGCCCACACTATCAAAGGCTCTTTTGGGTACTATTTTGGTTGAATTTTGTTATGGCATGTATAGGACTACCCGTTGTTGTCTTTCGAGTACTTTATGAAATGTATAAGTGTACAGCCATGCGAAAATGGCTTGTAGAAGTGGAGTATGGCATTAGACCATTCGTATTTATGAATGTATAGATGGTTTCATGATGTAACTATGTGGGAATGGAAGTGTTGAGCAAATGATCAGCCACTAGAATGGCTAAGTATGATCATATGTGGGCTTATGTATGACAAGGCCCTAGTTGGTCCATGAAACCCCAAATTAGGTAAGGTTCACTTTGAAAACAGAAGCTGATAGCAGCAGTGGTGTGGATTGGAAAAATCACAAGAATTCGTAGGAGTGGAATTAAATAGTGAATAAATTATGTAATCGAACCTTGATGAATCTACTTTCATATGGAAGTAACAAAACAATTATAGGAACAGTAAAGAAAGAGATATTCGGGTTCTTGTGGAACAGGGCCAGAACAGTTTCTGGATTCACTGTTCCGCCTTTGGAAATTCACTATAAATTGACCAGAGATAATTAGGGGTCATACCATATATGTATGGATTCCTCTCTGAGTCTAGTTTCCATAGAAACAAACGGCATCAGTATTGAAGCTCTGTGCAGAGAGATATCCCAGTCGTAATGGGAAAAGGTCAGTGTAGTCGACCCTGTAACATGGGAGACTTTGACTAATAAACTGTACTAATTGGCCCGACCAAAAATTCTAGAAAAAAATCCATAGGTGGGGACATGAGTCTAGTTTCAGGGAAAAATCACAAAACTGATTTTTGAGTTGTGAAACTCAAGATATGATTTTTGAAGCGACTAGTACTCAGACTGGGCAGTGTCTGGAAAAATTTTTCAAAGTTTGTTAACATCTCGTGTCCGACTCCGGTGTCGGTCTCGGGTTTGGGGTGTTACATTTTATTGGTATCAGAGCTACGGTTTAGTCGATTCTAGGACTACCGTAATGTTTTGGGTCTAGCTATACATGCCATTTTATGTGATTACTTTATAGTGTGGTGATTTCCGACAATTGTAAATGTGTTTATTTATAGTAATGGATCCCGATCGTGACCGAGAGGTAGCTGATGATCTTGAGAGTGTAGCGCCTGCTCCCGCACAAGGGACAGTGCCGGCAAACTCTCAACCTAATGCTAGTAATCAGAATGATGAAGCTAGACAAGCATTCTATAGCGTGATGAATGATTGGTTTAACCAATACATTCGAACTAATATGGCTGTTCCACAACCTCCATTCCCGAACAAATACTACCCCCGCACCTACAATACCGCCGGTAACGGACCAAATAAGGTCACATAAGCCCCAGTTGACAGAATCCGAAAACATGGGGCTACTGAATTTAAGGCTATGGATAGCGATGATGCCGAGCAAGCTGAATTTTGGCTGGACAACACTATCCGGGTACTCGATGAGCTATCTTGTACACCCGATGAATGCCTAAAGTGTGCTATCTCCTTGCTACGTGATTCTGCCTACTATTGGTGGAGTACTCTGACTTCTATTGTGCCCCGAGAGCAAGTAACTTGGGAGTTTTTCCAAACTGAGTTTCGGAAAAAGTATATCAGTCAGAGATTTGTTGATAAAAAACGGAAGGAATTTCTTGAGCTTAAGCAAGGCTCCATGTCGGTTACTGATTACGAGCGAAAATTTGTTAGACTTAGCAAATACGCTCGGGAATGTGTTTCGTCCGAAGCTGTTATGTGTAAACGCTTCGAGGATGGGCTGAATGAAGAAATAAAAATGTTCGTTGGCGTTCTTGAAATACAAGAGTTCGTGGTACTTGTTGAACGAGCTTGTAAAGCCGAAGAGCTTAGAAAAGAAAAGCAAAGAGTTGATGAGGGAACTGGAGAGTTTCGTAAAACATCCTCGGGGAGGTCTCTTCAACAGACATCGAAGAGATTTTGAGATGATGCGGGCCAGTTTAGAGGCACTTCGGGCCTTTTTGGACGAGATCGTGATCGACCCCCTGTGGGTACACGAGGCACTTCGGTCGCCAGTGTTGGGAATGAACGTCGAGACAGGACGAAATGCCGATATTGCGGTAAATGGCATTCGGGGAGTTGTAGATTTCCTGACCGCTCCTGTTACAAATGCGGATCAGTGGACCACTTCATTAAAGATTGCCCGAGGTTGTCGGGACAGAATGCAAATCAGAGTGGGAGACCGGGTGCTACCACTGCTCGAGGTAGACCATCTGGAAATATGGGCAATGCTGGTGGTGGTCAGAGAGGATCTAGAGATGATATAACCAGATCTGAAGCCCGTGCGCCTGCTAGAGCTTATGCTATACGTGCCCGCGAGGATGCTTCTTCGCCTGATGTTATTACCGGTACATTCACCCTCTTTGATACTAATGTAATTGCTTTGATTGACCCCGGTTCTACTCATTCTTACATATGTGAAACCTTAGCATCCAGTAAGACTTTACCTATTGAGTCTACTGAGTTCGTAATTCGGGTGTCAAATCCCTTGGGTCGTTACGTGCTTGTCGACAAAGTGTGTAAGAAATGTCCCCTGGAAATTCGAGGTTCCTGTTTTCCAGCGGACTTGATGCTTTTGCCGTTTGATGAATTTGATGTTATCCTTGGGTTGGATTGGTTGACCGCGCATGATGCGATTGTGAATTGCAAGAGCAAGACTATTGATTTGAGGTGCGCAAATAACGAAGTAGTCCGAATTAAGTCTGCGGACTTGGAGGGGATGCCAGCTGTAATATCAGCAATGTTGGCACAGAAATATGTAAGAAAAGGGTGCGAAGCATACCTTGCATATGTGCTTGATGACAAAGAATTAGAAAAGAAACCCGAATCTGTGCCGGTGGTTTGTGAATACCCGGATGTTTTTCCGGAAGAATTACCGGGTTTACCACCTGTTCGGGAGGTAGAGTTTGGTATTGAGCTTGTACCTGGGACTACGCCGATTTCGATAGCTCCGTATCGTATGGCACCAACTGAGTTAAAGGAGTTGAAAGCTCAGTTGCAAGAACTGACGGATAGAGGTTTCGCTCGACCAAGTTTCTCACCTTGGGGTGCACCAGTATTGTTCGTGAAAAAGAAGGACGGAACCATGAGGTTGTGCATTGACTATCGTCAGCTGAATAAAGTGACGATAAAGAACAAATATCCGTTGCCGCGCATCGATGATTTGTTCGACCAACTGAAGGGAGCCTCAGTGTTCTCAAAAATAGATTTGAGATCGGGCTATTATCAGTTGCGAATCCGAGATTTAGATATTCCCAAAACTGCCTTCAGAACGAGATATGGTCACTACGAATTCTTAGTGATGCCGTTTGGGCTCACTAATGCCCCTGCAGTATTTATGGATTTGATGAATCGGATCTTCAGACTGTATTTGGATCGGTTCGTAGTGGTGTTCATTGATGACATTTTGGTCTATTCAAGAGACGAGACCGAACATGCTGAGCATCTGAGGCTAGTGCTGCAAATTTTGCGGGATAAGCAGTTATATGCTAAGTTCAGTAAGTGTGAGTTCTGGTTAAGAGAGGTTAGCTTCTTGGGTCATGTGGTATCCGCGTCGGGTATTCGAGTTGACCCGAATAAAATTTCAGCCATACTTGACTGGAAACCTCCGAGAAATGTTACTGAAGTTCAGAGCTTTTTGGGGCTCGTCGGTTATTACCGATGATTTGTGAAAGGTTTCTCGATGATAGCCACACCAATGACGAAGCTACTTCAAAAGGATGTTAAGTTCGAGTGGACGGAGAAATGTCAGAAAAGTTTCAACCAACTGAAAACTCATTTGACTGAAGCTCCAATTTTGGTGCAACCCGAATCAGGTAAAGAGTTTGTCATTTATAGTGACGCATCCCTACTTGGGTTGGGTTGCGTATTGATGCAAGAAGGTCGAGTCGTGGCCTATGCGTCGAGACAATTGAAGCCACACGAGAGGAATTATCCGACCCATGATCTCGAACTAGCTGCCATCGTGTTTGCTTTAAAAATATGGCGACATTGTCTGTTTGGTGAGAAGTGCCATGTATTTTCGGATCACAAAAGTCTCAAATATTTGATGACTCAACGAGACTTGAATCTGCGACAAAGACGTTGGCTTGAGTTGTTGAAAGATTACGAGCTTGTCATTGATTACCACCCGGGAAAGGCTAACGTGGTTGCGGACGCCTTAAGCTGGAAGTCATTGTTTGCTTTACGAGCGATGAACGTGCATTTGTCTGTTCTACCAGACAGTGTGTTAGTAGCTGAATTAAAAGCTAAACCATTATTGACTCACCAAATTCGTGAAGCTCAGAAAGTCGATGATGAATTGGTTGCAAAACGGGCTAAGTGTTTTCCGAACGAGGAATCAGAGTTTCAAATTGATGATGATGATTGTTTGAGGATCAGAAATCGTTTGTGTGTTCCAAGGAATTCGGAACTCATTTCGATGATTCTGAACGAAGCCCATTGTAGCCGAATGTCAATTCACCCGGGGAGTATGAAAATGTACAACTATTTGAAACGTCAATTTTGGTGGCATGGTATGAAACGGGACATCTCCGACTTTGTTTCGAGATGTTTAATATGTCAACAAGTGAAAGCGGAACATCAAGTGCTTTCAGGATTACTCTAGCCGATCATGATACCCGAGTGGAAATGGGATCGAGTCACAATGGACTTTGTGTCCGGACTGCCCTTGTCAGCAAGTAAGAGGGTTGCGATATGGGTTATTGTTGATAGACTGACTAAGTCAGCTCATTTCATCCCCGTACGTACGGATTTTTCATTGGAGAAACTAGCTGAATTGTACGTTTATCAAATTGTGAGATTACACGGGGTACCTGTTTCTATCGTGTCGGATAGAGATCCGAGATTCACCTCACGATTTTGGAAGAAATTACAAGAAGCTCTGGGTACCAAGCTGCATTTTAGCACTGCTTTTCACCCCCAAACCGATGGTCAATCCGAGAGGATAATTCAGATACTTGAGGATATGTTGAGATGTTGCATCCTCGAGTTCAGTAGTTCATGGGAACGGTATTTACCTTTGATTGAATTCGCTTACAACAATAGTTTTCAATCAAGTATTAAGATGGCACCTTACGAGGCTTTGTACGGTCGTAAATGCCGTACACCATTGTTTTGGACCGAGCTCGGTGAAAGCAAAATTTTCGGAGTTGATTTGATTAGAGATGCTGAACAGAAAGTAAAGGTAAGCCGTGAAAGTCTGAAGGTAGCCACGGATCGTCAGAAATCGTACGCAGATTTGAAACGAAAAGACATCGAGTATCAGGTGGGAGACAAAGTGTTCCTTAAGGTTTCACCTTGGAAAAAGATACTCAGGTTCGGCCGTAAGGGCAAGTTGAGCCCAAGATTCATTGGGCCGTACGAAATCTCCGAACGAGTTGGTCCGGTTGCGTATAGATTGATTTTGCCCCCGGAGCTTGAAAAGATTCATGACGTCTTTCATGTTTCGATGCTTCGACGCTATCGATCTGATCCATCGCACATAATTAGCCCATCGGAGGTTGAAATTCAAGTCGACATGAGCTATGAAGAAGAACCGATGCGTATCCTAGCTCGTGAAGTGAAGGAGTTGCGAAACAAAAGAGTTCCGCTAGTAAAGGTGTTATGGCTCAAACTCGGGATCGAGGAAGCAACTTGGGAGACCGAGAGCTCGATGAAAGAACGATACCCAAACCTATTTACCGGTAAGATTTTCGGGGACGAAAATTTCTTAAGTGGGGGAGAGTTGTGACAGCCCAAAGTTGACCCTAGTCGGGAAGTGGTTTCGGGACCGCTAAACCGAGTCACCGAAATGTTTGAATGTGATACTTATTGTGTAGAATATGTAATTATGAATGTGTGAAAATTTCAAGCTTCAATTTGGTTGATTTCATGTGAATTTAGTCAATAGGACTTATGTGAGAAAATTCTAAAATGTGATAGGTCAATGTGTGAGGACCTACTAGTGCATGTGGACAAAGGGGGGACTTGCATGTCAAATTCCCCCCCTAAAGAGTAGTGGCCGGCCATGACAAGGAAGGATGGGCAAAACATGTCATGAAACATGTTTTGTTAGTGGAAGAATAAAATAAGGAGTATGGGTAATAAAGAAATGGAAAACAAAAGAAAAAAAAATGTGTGTGTGGTGTTTGTCCCCCCATTGCCGTGAGCTAAACAAGAGAAAGGGGGAATTTTGTTCATCCTTTTCTCATCTTCATGCTTGCCAAAAACTAGAAAGAAAAACAAAGAAAAATTTTCTCATCCTTTGGTTCATCCTTGGCCAAAAATTTTAAGGAGGAAAGAAGAAGAAAGGTGAAGAGATTCGGCCATGCATGTAGCTAGGCTAAGGTATGTTTGATGATGTTCCATGAGAGGCATGCATGTTTTAGTTGTTAGCTTGAGTTCTACCTAACCCATGGTCTAAATCTTGCTATGTGATGGAAATGGCACTTGACCATGGATGAATCATTCTTGGTTGATGTTTGATGTTGTGGTGATGAGGCATGAGGATGAGTTAAGATTCGGCCTAGGTGGAGGTTGTGTTAATGCCATTGCATGCAAAATATGAAGCTTGTTAATGATGCATGTGATGATGGCTTGATGATTCTTGAACCTCCTTTTTAGCATTTTTTTGTTGTGTGAGCACATATGTGCATTGGTTGCTAAATGGAGAAGAATCGGCTAGCAAGATGTGTGCTAAGGCCGAATGTAACTTTGCATGTTAATGAGCAATGCATGTGTTAAATTGATGAAAAGGGGGAGGATGCTTTACTAGTGTGTACATGTGTGTATTAAGTGTTGAAATCGACCCCAAAAATGGACATGCATATTCGGTCAAGGGCAAGAAATTAGCTAATATGTGGTGTTGATGCATGATTTTTGCATGTATGAGACTTTAATGTCTAACGTATAAATATGGGCTAAGTGCCTTGTGTTCATCTTTTGATGCCTAAAATGATGAAATCAATTTATTTGTTTGATTAAGCTCAAGAGCAAAGGGGAAATAAAACCGATAAAGGGAAGGAAAAAGTGGTTGAATAGCTAGCGGAATCGTTCGACAACACCCGAGGTAAGTTCTTGAGTAAGAGAGCTTAAATTTCGATGTGATTAAATCATGCTCTATGTGTGGCTATTGAGCCGAATGTGCAAGGACAATATGTGCCTTGTGTTTGAGTTTCGTAAACGAAAATGAAATATGAATGTGCTATGAATTATTGTTAGATGTGCATGATTAATTGAATGCTGTCCGGGCTAAGTCCCGAAGGCTTTGTGCTAAGTGAATATATCCGGATTAAGATCCGAAGGCCTTTGTGCGAGATACTAAATCCGGGTTAAGTCCGAAGGCATTCGTGCGAGTTATTAAATCCGGGTTAAGTCCCGAAGGCATTCGTGCGAGTTATTAAATCCGGGTTAAGTCCCGAAGGCATTCGTGCGAGTTGTTAAATCCGGGTTATGTCCCGAAGGCATTGTGTGAGTTACTAAAACCGGGCTATGTCCCGAAGGCATTTGAACGAGGAGCTATATCCGGTTAAATCCCGAAGGTACGTGGTTTGGTAATGAATGAGCTTGCTGTAAAATTCCAGCGAATACTCGAAAAACATCCCAATATGGGGATATGTTACGTATGTGTTGAATTTAATCGAGCCCTTACAAATAAATGTTCGCTCAGTTGATAAACGAGCTACCGGCCTTCGGCCAAGTTAGTTTATTGTGTATGTACATAATGGTTGTTAATGTTGTGAAGCAAGTTTGATATCGGTAAATTGCGTATTATGAAATATTCCGTTTAGCTAAACGTGTGCTATTCTTTGTGCATGCTGGAATTCCTTGCTCAAACTTACTAAGCATAAATTGCTTACTCGTTACATTGCTCCTCTGTTTTATAGATTTTTGGTTCTCCAGCTATCGGACTCGGGATCTTGAAGTCGAAGTCGCCCACACTATCAAAGGCTCTTTTGGGTACTATTTTGGTTGAATTTTGTTATGGCATGTATAGGACTACCCGTTGTTGTCTTTCGAGTACTTTATGAAATGTATAAGTGTACAGCCATGCGAAAATGGCTTGTAGAAGTGGAGTATGGCATTAGACCATTCGTATTTATGAATGTATAGATGGTTTCATGATGTAACTATGTGGGAATGGAAGTGTTGAGCAAATGATCAGCCACTAGAATGGCTAAGTATGATCATATGTGGGCTTATGTATGACAAGGCCCTAGTTGGTCCATGAAACCCCAAATTAGGTAAGGTTCACTTTGAAAACAGAAGCTGATAGCAGCAGTGGTGTGGATTGGAAAAATCACAAGAATTCGTAGGAGTGGAATTAAATAGTGAATAAATTATGTAATCGAACCTTGATGAATCTACTTTCATATGGAAGTAACAAAACAATTATAGGAACAGTAAAGAAAGAGATATTCGGGTTCTTGTGGAACAGGGCCAGAACAGTTTCTGGATTCACTGTTCCGCCTTTGGAAATTCACTATAAATTGACCAGAGATAATTAGGGGTCATACCATATATGTATGGATTCCTCTCTGAGTCTAGTTTCCATAGAAACAAACGGCATCAGTATTGAAGCTCTGTGCAGAGAGATATCCCAGTCGTAATGGGAAAAGGTCAGTGTAGTCGACCCCTGTAACATGGGAGACTTTGACTAATAAACTGTACTAATTGGCCCGACCAAAAATTCTAGAAAAAAATCCATAGGTGGGGACATGAGTCTAGTTTCAGGGAAAAATCACAAAACTGATTTTTGAGTTGTGAAACTCAAGATATGATTTTTGAAGCGACTAGTACTCAGACTGGGCAGTGTCTGGAAAAATTTTTCAAAGTTTGTTAACATCTCGTGTCCGACTCCGGTGTCGGTCTCGGGTTCGGGGTGTTATAAGAAAAGAGTGAATAAATGAAAAATGTGGGATGTTATGAGTACAACTAAAATTTAGCTAGGCTTGGACTGTGATGAAATTGAAAGAAATTCATTTTACAAGCCTTGGGACTAAATTGTAAAATGTTGAATAGTTAGGGGAATAAATGAAATTTTTTTCATAATGTGTTTTTGGGCTGAATTGAATAATATGATGATTAAATAAGTTAAATGTGGTATTATAGATCAAGAAAAATAAAGTTCGGGTCTAGATCAGGGGAAAAACAAAGTAACTGACGAATAGATCCTTTTGGCCGTTTTTGTAACCGAGGTAAGTTCGTATTTTAAATAAGCTTTATTATAATTGTATTTTGAATGCTTTAATACTTTATTAATTGTGTAAATGCCTCTACGGTCATGTTCGATGACGTTTTGACAAGCAAGAAATCTCAATCGAACCTTAGGAATAGATTACGATATAAGTGACATTTCACTAGGGTTTTATGTTATGTGATTCGTGTGCTGGTCCTGTATGTCCTACCGGTGGCTGAGTATATTGGCATATGTTGCGGTTACTTGACAGCTTGTGTGAGCAGCACCGAGTAGCTACGTCCTGACTGATAGCTTGTGTGACTAGGCTCGTTAATGGCTTGAGAGCGAACATATATGTGTTATGAGATAGAGGTAGCAATGGCTACATATGTGGCACCTTGTGTGCAAGGTTTTCCCGAGTATCTGATATTATTATTTTAGTTCGTTCATTGGGTATAACAATGATGAGACTAAGTATGAAATTATTACGAGATGATACAAGTATGTAACGCCCCAAAAATCTAAGTAACTATTTTTGTATGTTGTGTTGTGTAAATTCATGTCTGCTTCCGTGGTTGAGTGTCTTGAGGAGTGTTGGAGAAGTCCTGAGTTCAAGCCTTGGCTTGTACAAAATTTTTTTTTGCTTGAATTAAACCTGTCTCTTTTCAGTAGGTCTCTTAAATAAAATTGGGTAAAGTATGTCATAAAAAGCCTGTTGGTCCAAGGAGTAGTGGCGTGTTACTGTTGCTAGTAGGTCTTGAGTTTGAGCCCTGTTGTGCACAAGGGTGCTTATTTTTTCTGCTGTGCTGTGTAGGAAGTTGAGTAGCAATGGAACTCTGAAGCTAGTGGGCGGTTGGAGTGTTTGAACGGGAGTGGGGTGTGTGGCCAAAATTCAGGAGGAGTTTGGAAAGGGTTTGAATTGGTCGTTTGAGGGTTGTGAGGAGATATTTGGGGAGAGATTTGAGGAGAGGATCATGGAGTAGGTGACTAGTAGTAGTTTTAAGGAAGTGGGTTTCCCATTGTGCCAATTCGGTCATAGGCTTTTGGGTGCCGAAATTGTGTGGCTTTGCTTCCCATTTTGATAGCTATTGTTTTCTTTGTTTTTTTTTTTGGTTACTTTTTCACTTCTTTGGCTTTGGGGTTTTTTTTTGGTAGCTAAATATTGAGTGTGACCATTTGGGGAACTTGTCATTTGGGTTTTGTTCTTCAACAGTGCCTTGCAGACCGATTTCCTCTATTCTCTCTACACCTTAGCAATCATTCTTCCTCTTGTTTTCCTTTGGCTGAACACCCTTCTCAAACTTGTTCGGGTATTAGTCTTTGTTTTGTTTGACTCTTGCTCTCTTTCCCCTTTCTCAATTGATTTCCCTTTAATCGATTGTATCTTCTTCCCTCTCTTTCCATTTGAATACTTGGGTCTATTACTGCTTAGCTTCCTCTCCAATTGTTTCAGTTTTTGCAATCCTTCTGTGAATAATTGGTTGGTGCATGATTCTTCTCTAAACCCTTGCTCTTTTTCTTTATGTAGTAATATTGTCTCTAACTTCTTCTTTTTTCTGCCATTATGGCTAGAGTATGGGTGTTAGCCTTTCCTTTGTGATGTGGGTTTTCGTTGTGCGATAGAAGATCGATTATGTTCCTTCCCTAGAATCAGTTTTTGCAATTTTGGTAAGTACTATATGTTGGTTCAATTGTGTATACGGATGTTCTAATAAAGGTTAATAGATTTCGGCTTGAGTATAGATGATCTGTAGGAGCCTATAATCAATCTTCGGTATCGATTGAAGTGTAAGGAGTCTTAATCGCTCGAGCACGGCAAGTGTTAAGTTTAATTTAGTTAAGTTTTATTTAAGGGATTGTTAACCCCATAGATTAAAGGACTGATAGTGTATCGTGTTGATATAGGTCTAAGAAGCACACGAGCCAGTCGCACATTTGTTCCGCAAATAGGTAGGCAAATACATTGTCTTAAATGTAGATCGACAAATCGGCAAAAGCTAAAAAAGTATGACCATTGACGTTACACGAGTGTAAGCTCACTCGTGTGGTAGTCCGAACGCATACAATGTCGGTGTTTGATCAGAGAGGCCACCATGAGCGATTTCATGGGCTTAGGCCGCTTTGGGCCACGTTAGGCCGTGTGGGCCCCACGGGCTCTTAGGCCCACACATGTAAACCGTACAGACGTGTGGAGAGTATTGGTCTAGGCTATGTAGTTCGCACAACCAAAGCTATTTTGGGCTTATTGGGCCACACCGTCGTGTGGGCCCACATGGGTCATGTTATGTTTTGGGCCCATTTTTACTGTTTGACCGTTAAGGTTGCACAGGTCGCCCGAGACGACTGTGGACCTACTGTTGGGTTGATAAGTATATTTGGACCCCATACTGATGAAATGACTGTTATACCCTTAAGAAGTAAAATGATTGATATACCCCTATGATATGTGTTACTGTATTTGAGCATGACATGTTGCATACACGTATGATATTATGATATGACATATTGCATGGGGGTGGGTTTGATATATTTGGAGGAAGAGTACTGTACTGTCAGCTCTGCTGCAAATACTGTTTAGTGCCGCAACCGGTGTTATATTTGCAGTGTAGGGATGGGTGGGTTGATTTTATCCCCACATGGAGTGTAGGGCCAGACGGAGTGGAGTGTAGAGGATGGATGGGTAGGACTTCTATTTGCGTTTCTATTACTGTTACTGTAATGGGCTAAGGCCCACACTGTTATTGTTATTGTCAGTCTATCAATAACAACCCATATCACATCTTTCTTGCTTGACGACAATGGCAACCCAGATACAAAATCCATCGTGACTCGATCCCACTTCCATTCGGGTATCATGATCGGCTGAAGTAATCCCAAAGGCACTTGATGTTCCACTTTCACTTGTTGACATATCAAACACTTCGAAACAAAGTCAGAAATGTCTCGTTTCATACCAGGCCACCAAAACTGACGTTTCAGATCGTTGTACATTTTCATACTACCCGGGTGGACTGACATTCGACTACTATGAGCCTCGCTCAAAATCATCGAAATAAGTTCCAAATTTCTTGGAACACACAATCGACTTCTAAACTTCAAACAATCGTTGTCGTCAATATGAAACTCTGATTCCACATTTGAAACACATTCAGCTCGTTTAGCAACCAATTCATCGTCGACTTTCTGGGATTCACATATTTGATGAATCAATAATGGTTTGGCCTTTAATTCTGCTACTAACACATTATCGGATGAAACGGACAGGTGTACATTCATCGCTCGCAAAGTAAGCAGTGATTTACGACTTAAAGCATCGGCAACCACGTTAGCCTTTCCCGGGTGATAGTCAATGACGAGCTCATAATCTTTCAACAACTCAAGCCAATGTCTTTTTCGCAGATTCAAATCTCTTTGAGTCATCAAATATTTGAGGCTTTTGTGATCCGAATATACATGACACCTCTCTCTAAACAAGTATTGTCACCAAATTTTCAAAGCGAATACGATGGCAGCTAATTTGAGATCATGGGTCGGATAGTTTTTCTCATGCGGCTTCAATTGCCTTGACGCGTAAGCTACAACTTGACCTTCTTGCATCAACACACAACCCAGCCCAAGTAAGGATGCATCACTGTAAATGACAAACTCTTTACCGGATTTGGGCTACACTAGCACTGGAGCTTCAATCAAATAAGTTTTCAATTGATCAAAACTTTTTTGACATTTTTGTGACCGTTCAAACTTAACATCTTTCTGAAGTAGTTTCGTCATTGGTGTGGCTATCATCGAGAAACCCTTTACAAACCGTCTATAGTAACCGGCAAGTCCCAAAAAGCTCAAAACTTCAGTAACATTTCTCGGAGGTTTCCAATCGAGTATGGCCAAAATTTTGCTCGGATCAACTCGAATACCCGATGCGGATACCACATGTCCCAAAAAGCTAACTTCTCTCAACCAGAACTCACATTTACTGAATTTCGCGTATAACTGCTTGTCTCGTAAAATCCGTAATACCAATTTCAGGTGCTCGGCATGTTCAGATTCATCGCGCGAATAAATCAAGATGTCATCTATAAACACCACTACAAACCGGTCCAAATACTGTCTAAAGATTCGATTCATCAAGTCCATAAATACCGCAGGGCCATTAGTGAGCCCAAACGGCATCACTAAGAACTCGTAGTGACCGTATCTCGTTCTGAGAGCAGTTTTAGGTATATCTGAGTCTCGAACTCACAACTGATAATAACCCGATCTCAAATCTATCTTTGAAAACACTGAGGCTCCCTTCAGCTAATCAAACAAATCATCAATACGCGGTAATGGATATTTATTCTTTATTGTCACTTTATTTAATTGATGATAGTCGATGCACATCCTCATGGTTCCGTCTTTCTTTTTCACTAATAATACTGGTGCACCCCAAGGTGAGAAACTCAGTCGAGCAAAACCTCTATCCGTCAACTCTTGCAACTGAGTTTTCAATTCCTTCAATTCCATTGGTGCTATACGATACGGAGCTATCGAAATTGGTGTGGTACCAGGTACAAGTTCGATGCCGAATTCTACCTCCCGAACAGGTGGTAACCCCAGTAATTCCTCGGGAAAAACATCCAGATACTCACAAACCACTGGTACTGATTCAAGCTTCTTCTCTGATTCTTTATTATCAAGTACGTATGCAAGATATGCTTCACACCCATTTTTTACATATTTCTGAGCCAACATCGAGAATATTACTGCGGTAACCCGTTCAAATCAGTAGACTCAACTCGGATTATCTCATCATTTGCAATCTCAAATCAATAGTCTTTCTTTTGCAATTCACAACTGCATCATGAACGGTCAACCAATCCATACCGAGAATAACATCAAATTCATCAAATGGTAAAAGCATCAAATTGGTCGGAAAATAGGAACCTCGAATTATCAGGGGACATTTCCTGCACACTTTGTCGACTAGCACATGTCGACCCAAGGGATTCGACACTCGGATCACGAACTCAGTAGACTCAACAGGTAGAGTCTTACTGGATGCTAAAGTCTCACATACATATGAATGAGTAGAACCAGGGTCAATCAATGCAATCACATCATTATCAAAGAGAGTGAAAGTATCGGTAATAACATCAGGCGAAGAAGCATCCTCGCATGCGCGTATAGCATAAGCTCTAGCAGGGGCACGAGCCTCGGATCTGGTCATAGCATCTCTAGACCCTCTCTGACCACCACTAGCATTCCCTGTATTCCTAGGTGGTCTACCTCGAGCTGTAGCAGTACTCGATTTCCCACTCTGATTTACATTTTGCCCTGACAATCTCGGGCAGTCTTTGATGAAGTGGTCAGATAATCCGCATCTATAACAGGAGCGATCACGAAATCTACAACTCCCCGAATGCCATTTTTCACAAAACTTGCACTCGGTCCTATCCTGACGATCATTTCCAACACTGGCAACTGAAGTGGCTCGCGTACTCATAGGAGATCGATCACGGTCTCGTCTAGAAAAGCGTGAAGTGTCTTTAGATCGGCCCGAATCATCTCAAAATTTCTTCGGTGACTGATGAAAGGGCTTCCTCGAAGATCTCTTACGAAACTCTCTTGCTCCCACTTCAGCTTTCTTTTCTCTTTACTGAGCTCTTCGGCTTTGCAAGCTCGCTCGACAAGTATTACAAATTCTTTGATTTCAAGAATGCCAACATACAGTTTTATATCTTCGTTCAATCCATCTTCGAAACGTTTACACATTATAGCTTCTGAAGAAACACATTCTCGGGCATACCGGCTAAGCCTCACAAATTTTCGTTCATAATCAGTAACCGACATGGAACCTTGTTTAAGTTCAAGGAATTCTTTCTATTTCTAATCAATGAATCTCTGGCTGATATACTTTTTCCGAAACTCGGTTTGGAAGAACTCCCAAGTCACTCGCTCTCTGGACACAACAGAAATCAACGTATTCCACCAATAGTAGGCAAAATAACGTAGCAAAGATATAGCACATTTTAAGCATTCATCGGGTGTGCAGGATAGTTCACCAAACACTCGGATAGTGTTGTCCAACCAATATTCAGCTTGTTCAGCATCATCGCTATCTGTAGCCTTAAATTCAGTAGCCCCGTGCTTTCTGATTCTGTCAACTGGGGGCTTATTTAACCTCGTCTGATCAATTACATGCCTCATCGTTCTGATTGCTTGCAATAGGTTGAGAGTCCATCGGTGCTGTCTCATGCGCGGGAGCAGGCGCTACACTCTCAACATCATCACCTACTGCTCGATTGGGATCGGGATCCATTACTATACGAAAACACATTTTTAACTATCAAAATTCATCATACTATCATATTAATACAATATGGCATGTATAGCTAGACTCAAACACTCTACGTTAGTCCTAGAATCGACTAAACCGTAGCTCTGATACCAATAAAATGTAACACCCCTAGCCCGAATCCGATCACCGGTTTTAGGCTAAGAGGTATTACCGAGCTAAACATTTAATTTTTCATTCACATTACCAATCAACAAAAATAGAAATCGAGCTGAATATATATATCGATTTATAAGTTAAAATGCCATTTTCATATGGCCAAAATATTTACAATACAAAATATAACTATCACCAGTCTAACCTATACATGCCATATCAAGGCCAAAATATAACTGTACCAAAAAGATCGATAGTATGATGAACTGCTGATGATCCCCGAGTCGGTGGCCAAAATCAACAATCTATAACACAAAGAAATAAGGAACAGAGTAAGCTTTCGAGGCTTAGTAAGTTTTAAGCATTTCATACAATTAAAGTTTGTCATTTAAATCGAACATTGAGATCACAAAACTCGTATTCTAATTGTAATTCACTTGGCCGAATATACGCAAGTACATTAGTTATAAAGCCTATTAGTCGAATATATATATATAAATACACAAGAAATTTCCAGCACATATTTCACTATACTATATGGCTCATACAATTACTATAAATCACATACTTTCATATAATGACATATATTGACCGAATAGGTCATTCTCTTATTCTTAAATACTATATTCATCCACACACACACATATATATATCGTTCTTTGATACTAATAATTCACTTGAAATCATTTCACATGTGAGTACATAATACGTACCTTAACATGTAAAATATATATAGTACTTACTCGACGATGGTTACCACGGATATTCAATGTCATAATCTTACTTAACTTACTGGCATCAGTCCTGTCAAGTCTTAGAACTCGAAACACATTTCTAGCGCAAGCCTACGGGTCTTTAACCCAAATACCATTCCAGCACGAAGCCTGCGGGTCTTTATGCCCAGATACAATTCCAGCATATAGCCTGTGGGTCTTTAAGCCCGGATACATTTCCAGCATATAGCCTGTGGGTCTTTAAGCCCAGATACAATTCCAGCATATAGCCTGCGGGTCTTTAAGCCCGGATGCAATTCCAAATATCATACCTCTTTAATCTATACTAACACATATTATGGAACATTTCACATTAGTAGCCATTTCCTACATTCAAACATAAACTTCATATAAACACCATCATTTTCATTTCGGCTTAACAATCATACATAAATATCACATATACCTTTCATCAATCAAGCTTAACCCGAATTGATCATTCAACTATAGGTCATATACTTAGATTATTTACCACACAACTAAATTCAACTAGAACCAAAAGAGATCAAAATTCATCTAGTATATATATATATCAAGGCATCATCAATTTCATACTATAGACGATTACTCAAAACTTACCTCGGATGTTTTGAATAGTTACGGATAGGCTACTCGATTGCTTTCTCATTTCCCCTATCTGATTTAGTTCCTCTTTGCTCTTGAGCTTTAAATTTAAACAAACGAATTTGTTTAATTACTTACTCAACTTTGATTCTTTAATAGTCACATTTGGCAAACATATAACTTCAATGCATATTATGTTTTATAAAATGTGCCATGACTCGATTTCATGCTTATTATATCAATATCTAATTCGTATATACAAACAAAGGTTCACATAACTTACCATGCTTTCCTATACACGAATTTAAGTATATATAATATATATGTATATCCGAATGACTCTATGTCACAAGGTGCATTCATAAGGTATATATATATTTATACCTATGTGTGACTATCACAATTTAATCGATTACTCATTTCATGCACAACCACGTATACACCTATATATAATTATAGCATGCCTTAATATCTTATATACCCCATTCGGCCCTAACCACTCAAACTTAGCTTTCATATATAATTTCCATTTCATGATCAAATGTAGCAAATTGCACATAGGTTTCATTCTTGCCAAACAATGACCGAATATGCATATCAAATAAATAGCTTACTTAACACATAACTCACATAGCCAAAGTACATATAACCCTAATGTCCAAATATGTATATCACCCAAAATTCTTATGACTTAACCTTTAAATCCCTTTTAGCCGAATATCCATTAAATATCTAGTTCACATACACAAACACAAACACTATAAAATTTTTCTTTAACTAAACATATATTCGGCAATGACCACAACAATTTAACAAATCTTAGAAACAATCTTTAACATTTTAAATTCATCTTATCCCCCCCCCATAACCGAATGTGCATATATATAAAAAAACTCAATTAACAACAAAATTTTCTATCCAAAATGCATATACATACATACGGCAATTTCAATTCACACCTTTCAACCATGAATTCAACTTATTCAACCATCATTTAAACTGCTTAACATATAACTAACATGTTCCCAAAAACTTATCAAAATAACACAAATTTAGCACTTGTCGAATGGATACTTGTTCATTGATTCATGAATTTAAACCATGAGTTAACTATGCTATGTATTTATCAATTTAATGTCATAATCAATTACATAAAAAAATTACATTACATACCTTTAAATGGAGATAACCATGGCCGAATGCCTTGGCTTCTTCTTCAATATTTTTCTTTCCTAAATTCGACAATGAAGAAAGAAAGATGAACATCCATTATTTTATCATCTTTTCTTATTTTTCTAATTATTTTTATTTCAAAAATATAGCCATTACTAATTGTAATACTTAAATAAAACATATATTATCCATCAACCATCATTATGGCCGGCCACTAAACTAAAATTGGTCCATTTGACATGCAAGTCCCTCATGTCAGTAATTCATGCATTATTTGGCACTTTACAATTTACCTATCGCATTTTCAAGTCTTATCACATGAGTCCTATCTTATAAATTTCACATACAAATAACAAAATTAAAGCATGAAACTTTCACACATGCATTTACACATATAGTAAACATAGAATATAACGGTTAATTATTTTTATGACTCGGTTCTGTGGTCCCGAAACTACTTTCCAACTAGGGTCAAATTAGGGCTGTCACAGAATGTTTCTTATGAAGGTTGAAGTTTTGGAGTGGTACGTGGGTGTCAAGTCAGTAAGAATCTGCGATTGTTGGTTTGGTATATGACAGTGGATCGAACGAATCCTTTTCAATATTGTGGTATGGATTAACGATGGTTTTAGACTAATGAGGGATTATTGTTAATCATAGGTGCATTGATCTCGGAAGCGTTTCGGTTACAACCCCATAACAGGTGCCTGTAATACTGCCATTGGATGTGAAACTGCAAAGGCTGAAAAGCTGAAAAGCCGAAAGGATGAAAAGTCAAAAAAGTGGGTTGACGACACCACACAGGCGTGTGGGCTCCCGTGTGGCAAGCCATGTGGTCGACGAGATAGCCATGAGCATCTTCATGGGCTGAAACAATATTGGGCCATTTTGGGCCGAACTTGGCCATGTAGGCCCAATGGGCTTGTGGGCTCCACATAGAATTAATCACATAAAAGTGTGGTTACTATTGGGCTAAGTTGTGTAAACCATACGTCTAAGGCCAATTTGGGCTATGTGAGCCATACGAGCGTATGGGCCCACATGGGCTCGCAATATGGGCTGTGAGTTCATTATCATCGATTGACTGTTAAGGTTGCACGGGTCGCCCAAGACAACTGTGGACCTACTGTTGGGCCGGTAAGTGTACCTGGACCCTTTTTTTTGGTAAGATGATTGTTTTACCCCTATGTGATGTATGACTGTTTAAGCATGCCATTTTTACTGTATGTACATTTATATCATGTTGCAGTGCATGGGATGGGATATATGATTTTGGAGGAAGTGTAATGAAAGGCTATAAGCCTATTACTGGCAACTCTACTGCAAATACTGTTTTAGTGCCATAACCGGTACGACTTGGTGTGTAGGGTTGGGTGGGTCGATTTTATCCCCACATGGTGTGTAGGGCTGGCACAGAGATGGTGTATAGCGGATGGATTGGGTAGGATTCTGTGTTTGCATACTGTACTGAAATGGGCTAAGGCCCAGACTACCACTAATACTAAAATGGGCTCAGGCCCAGACTGTTACTGCTACTGAAAGAGGGGCAAGGCCCCTAACTAAAACTGAGGGCTTAGGCCCAAATTGTGTTTACTCTGATTGTATGCTTTTATGGAATTTCACACACTTAGTTTTCGTAAACTCACCCATCTTTTAACTGTGCAGGAAATCCCCAGGCTTAGATGAATCGAGGAGACGGAGGACTCGGAGGTGGTCACTCGACGAATTTTCTTTTAATATTATAATTAAGATTTTATTTTGGGTTTCATTATGTAATAAGGCCTCTATAATTTTTAATTTTTAGGGTTTATTTATTTTTGATTTATATCTGCTAGTAGTAGGATGCGGGTTTTCAAAACATATGCATGATTTACCAAGATTCCACGAATATGCAAAATCGTTTCAAAAGCTTCCGCGATAAACGAGATTTTTGAATTAATAAGTTTTAAAGTGAATACTTTTTTATAGTGACGCAAATATAATCAACCCATCCATCCAACCCTACACTCCATATGATGTCATCCCGGGATGCCCAACATCGTGGACATCAGTATTGTCCCCAACCCTCAAGGAATTGGGACAGCCCACGACTCTTTGGGTATTAGGGGCTATCAGTTAGCTATACAGTGCCATGCAGAAGGCCACAATACAGACATGTAGTATGAACTGCCAGATCAGATATATTTACGCAACAAAGCTAGCGTATAAGTTGTACTGTGCAATGCAGGGAACCACGGTACAGACGTGCAGTATAACTGCCAGATTAGATAGTGATACGAAGCGTAGCTAACGTACATGTGGTATAGTGCAAGACGATAATCCGCTATACTGTTATCAGTAATGTCCACGACCCTCAGGGTATTAGGACCGCCCACGACACTTTGGGAATTGGGGCTATCAGAATGCAGATAAACTGCCAAATCGTAAATCTCCCTTCTCTTCCACATCCTACCCCAAAAGCTTTATATGCAGATGTACCAATTCAGAATACAATTTCAAACAGTCATTCATAATCAGTCAATCGAAATCAGAAATGTACACACTCGTTACTTGAGCTCAATTTCAATTAAAAAATAACCTCGCTTATTAGTGACACGCAGTCAGACAGTCAGATAGAACTAGTTGCACACTCACTCACCCAGTTAACTGGGTACAGAATCAAACATATCATACAACCAATCACCAATAATGCATTATCCAAACTCAAAACAAAGTCATACTTACCCTCAGTGAATCTCAGTCAAGGGTTGGGACACATAGAGTTGCGATTGCACTTAAATTACCCTAAAATCAGAACTTGGCAAGTTAGGGCCACATGCCCATGTGCTCCAGTTGTGTGGAGAAATCCAGGCTGTGTGGGGGTCCAAACACCCGTGTGAAGGGTTGCACACAGCCATGTGATAGAGGTACACACCCGTGTGAAGCAGGGACATGGCCGTGTGAACAGGCCATGTAACTCTCTGCCAAAATCACTAAAATAAAGTGTATGGAAGACACGACCGTGTGAGTGTCTCACACACCTGTGTGCCCACCAGACACGGCTGTGTGCTCTGAAGAACACGTCTGTATGGAATCTCTAATCCCCAAATCATCCACACGGTCGTGTGGGTAGGCCATGTGGCTCCAAAACTCCAAATCAATAATTCCCAAACTCACACGCCCGTGTGCCTAAGGGACACGGCCTTGTGAATTTTGAAAAATCCCTAAATCAGCTACATGATCTTGTGGCTAGCCATGTGGCACCTAATTTAGCCCAGAAACCCTAATTCCCAAATCCACACGGACGTGTACCTTCGCATACGCCCGTGTGGCCGTCGAGGAAGCCACGAAACCACCCTAAACTAGCCTCGAAACCACTATTTCAGCCATCGTAACAGTCTCTAACCTTTACTCTACCAACATACATCAGAAATTGGAGTATTTCACTCACTTCCAGCATTCAGAAAACCCAAAATCAAAGAGTTAGACCACACACACACACAAAAAAAATAGGTCAAATCCCACACCTGTTAGTTGCAATCAGAGATGGCGGCAGAGGAGCGAAAATCTCGAATTCACAAGTCAGAACCGAAAAACCAAAAAGAAAAGGGAAGAGGGATAGGACAAGAGAAGAGAAGAACGTGAAACTAACAGAGAAAAAAAGAGAAAAATAAAAATAAAAATAATATCAACAACAATATTTTAAGGAAAAAAATAAAAATTTAAGTAGCACCAAAAAAATAACTTTATAAAACCCAAAAATAAAACATCTTTGCATGCACAGAGACTTAAACACAGGACCTCCAACACTCCAACACTCTATTTAACCATCAGACTAGCAGGCTCATTCTTGTAAAAAAAATTGCACACCTAATCACATATGAGCGTCCTCTTCACTGTTCCTATGCCCAAATCCCAAAACTTTTAGGCCCAAAATTTAGGGCGTTACAGTTGAAGCACTTGAACAAATACCAAACTACGTCAAATTCATGAAGGATATCCTGTCAAAAAACTGAAGACTTGGAGACTTTGAGACGGTAGCCCTAACAAAGGAATACAATGCATATCTTCAAGACAAACTACCCTCAAAGTTAAAGGATCCTAGATGTTTTACCATACCTTGCAACATTGGAGCAACATATTATGGTAAGGCACTATGTGGTCTGGGTGCGAGTATCGACTTGATGCCCATGTCAATATTTAGGAAGTTAGGGATAGGTGAAGTTAGGGACCTACTACGGTTACACTTCAATTAGCATATCGATCTTTAGCACATCCAGAAGGAAAAATCGAGGATTTATTGTTACGTGTAGACAAATTTATTTTTCCTGCTGACTTTGTTATTCTAGACTTTGAAGCAAACAAACAAGTGTCAATCATCTTAGGAAGGCCGTTCCTAGCAACTAGAAGGACCCTTATTGATGTGCAGAAGGGCAAGCTTACTATGCGTGTTCAGGACGACCAACTAACATTTAATGTTTTTAAGTCTATGTGATTTCTTGACACAATTGATGATTGTTCTGTAGTGTCCAATTTAAAGGAATTAATCATGGAAAAGGAACTCAAATATGTTGAGGACCCATTGGAACAAATTTTGACATCAGACCCTCCAAATGATGAAGAGGAGGATGAATAATTAGCTTTGCTAGAAGCTAATCAAAAGGGATTTAATCCGTAATCTTGTTTTGAGTTTTTGGAGTTAGAGAATAGGGATTATGCCCAACCAAAAGCGTCAATTAAGGAGCCACCTAAATTAGAACTGAAGGTAATTCCCTCACATTTAAAATATGTTTATTTAGGTAACAATTCTACTTTTTCTGTAATTGTTTCAGCAGAATTAACCGTTGACCAATAAGAGAAACTCATCTTAGTATTGAAAAAATTCAAGAAGGTTATCAGATGGACCATAGCTAAAATTCGTGGCATTAGTCTATCTGTATGCATGTACAAAACCATCTTGGAAGATGGTGAGAAAGGGGCGATTGATGGACAAAGAAGACCGAACCCTATCATGAAAGACGTGGTAAAAAAAGAAATCATCAAGTGGTTAGATGCGGGTATAATTTACCGCATCTCAGACAATTCATGGGTAAGTCTAGTCCAGTGCATGCCAAAGAAATGAGGTATTACGGTCATTGAAAACAAGAATAATGAGTTGATAGCAAATAGAATGGTTACGAGATGGAGAATTTGCATCAATTACCAGAAGTTGAACAAGGCAACTAGGAAAGATCACTTTCCTTTTCTGTTTTTGGACCAGATGCTGGATAGGCTTGTAGGGTGAGACTATTACTATTTTCTCGATGGATACTCAGGGTATAGTCAAATTACGTAACATTGGAAGATCAACACAAGACAACATTCACCTGCCCGTACGGTACATTCACATTTGGACGCATGCCATTTGGTTTATATAATGCACTTGCTACATTTCAAAGATGTATGATGTCTATTTTTATGATATGGTTGAGAAATACTTGGAAGTCTTTATGGATGATTTTTTAGTATTTGGAGATACATATGATGAGTGTCTAAACAATCTAGCCAAGGTACTAAGGCGATGCGAAGAAACAAACATCATACTCAATTGGGAAAACTGTCATTTCTTGGTACAAGAAGGTATTGTTCTAGGGCATCAGATAACGAGACATGGAATCAAGGTAGATAAAGCAAAGGAAGACGTTATTGAGAAACTCTCACCTCCAACATCTATAAAGAGTGTTAGCAGCTTTTTGGGCCACGACGGTTTCTATTGAAGATTTATCAAGGACTTCTCCAAAATTGCTAAACCCTTATGCAAATTATTAGAGAAAGACACGACGTTCAGATTTGATGAGGAATGCTTAAAAGATTTCAAAGATTTGAAGATTCGGTTAGTTTCGACACCCATAATCGTCACACCAGTCTGGGAATTGCCATTTGAATTGATGTGTGACGCAAGTGACTTCGCGATAGGAGCTTTCATGGGCCAGTGAAGGAACAAAGTTTTTCATCCCATCTACTATGCAAGTCAGACTCTGACAGGAGCTCAACTAAATTATACAGTAATGGAGAAAGAGTTACTTGCTATTGTGTTTTCTTTTGAAAAGTTTTGATCTTATCTTGTAGGTACCAAAGTGACTGTTTATACAGACCATTCGGCAATTAAGTATTTACTTGCCAAGAAAGACGCTAAGCCGAGATTAATCCGATGGGTACTTCTACTTCAAGAGTTCAATCTAGAAATTCAAGATCGAAAGGGAGTATTAAACCAAGTAGTAGACAACTTGTCCAGATTAGAGCCGCAAGAAAGGAATTCTCCACTTATACCCATTCAGGAGACATTTCTAGATGAACACATACTGAAGGTAAATCATGTCCATAATACTCCTTGGTTTGCTGATATTGCTAACTATTTAGCTTGTGGTTTGATGCCAATTGGTAAGATGTATCATCAGAAGAAAAAGTTTCTTCATGATGTGAAGTACTATTTTTGGGAAAAACCATACTTGTTTAAAAAGTGTATATATCAAATGATCAGCAGATGCGTGGCAGAAGATAAAGTACAAAAGATTCTATATCATTTCCACTCAACACTAAGTGGGGGACACTTCGGAGGTACATGTACTACGGCCAAAGTATTGCAAGCCAGATTCTTTTGGCTAACACTATTTAAAGACGCGTATGTTTAAGTAAAGAGCTTTGATCAATGTCAGAGGGTTGGAAACGTCACAAACAGAAATGAGATGCCTCAAACAAACATCATTGAGGTAGAATTATTCGATGTTTGTATTGACTTTCTCGGTCCTTTCCCTCCCTCTTTTGGTCACAAGTACATATTGGTAGCAGTAGACTACGTGTCTAAGTGGGTTGAGGCTGAGGCATATCTGATGAGCGATGGTAAGGTTGTGATAAAGTTTTTCCAGAAGCATGTGTTCACAAGGTTTGGAACCCCAAGAGACATCATCAGTGATGAAGGGTCCCATTTTGTGAACAAGTGGTTGAAATGGTTTCTCGACAAGCATGGAGTGAAGCACAAGGTTGCCACAGCTTACCACCCGCAGACAAATGGGCAAACTGAAGTGGCAAACAAAGAGATCAAAGGCATACTTGAGAAGGTAGTTTGTCCGAACCAACGAGATTCGTCCAAAAGATTGGATAATGCTTTATGGGCCTATAGGACAGCATACAAGACACCTTTAGGGACGTCACCCTATAGGTTGGTCTTTGGGAAAGCCTGTCATCTGCCCTTGGAGTTAGAGCACAAAGCTTACTGGGCTCCCCAACAACTCAACTTGGATCTTAAGCTTGCTAAAAAGAAACGGATGCTCCAACTCAATGAGCTAGAAGAGTTCTGAATGTTCTCATACGAGAATGCCAAACTACTCAAGGAAAGACTTAAGAGATGGCATGACAAACACATTTGGGTTCGAGAATTTGAAATAGGTCAGCAAGTCTTTTTATTCAATTCTAGATTAAGGTTCTTTCATGTTAAGTTAAAATCACGTTGGTCCGATCCATTTACGATTCACCAAGTTTGTCCATATGAAGTTGTCGAACTTCAAAGTAAGGGCGGTAATTTCGAGTCAATGCTCAGCACTTCAAACATTACTGGGGGGATAAAATTGAACAGGACCAAATCTCGTTCATTTAATCAAATATTTAATTTTTCTTAATTTTTTAATAAATTATTTAGGGTATATTTTCGGGATTAGTATGACTAAATAAATTCTGTCTAGGAGATTGGAACCTAAGCGAGACCGCTTGTGACCCCTCCAATCTTTCCTGGGGATTGATTTTAACATAATCTTTCGAGAAATTATTCCCTAAATGGCAAAATATTTTTTTAAATAAAAGGGTCAGTTTTGATCCAAGTTTTAAATTGCAACACAATTTCAAATTTTCTTTTAGTCCAGGTACTTAATTGAACTATTTTCAAAATTTGGTTGCTCTTTTTGTAAATACTAAAAATTAGATATCTCTTCTTGTAAATATTTTCAAAAGGCATCTAGAATAAATGTTTTTAATTTAATCTAATAAATAAGATGATAATCATGAATTTATAATTATTTCTATTATAATATTTATTAATTATTATCAGCTTTGCATAGAAATAGGATTAGTTTAAATTTGATCATATTTTATTTTATAAGTATTTATTTTTAATAAATTAATAGCAAATAAAAATTTAATATGCATTATATTAATTATTAGTTTTTGTTAACTCTATGTAGAATTAGAACTTGGAATATCTTAATTATTAATTTGTTCTAAAAATTCTAATTAAACTCCTACACCTTTCACTATAAATTTTGATACGAACTCGTATCGAGATGATTGTAGTCGTAATGTTGTCCAATCGTGAATTTGAGTAAGAGTTGAACATTTCAAAACAAACAAGGTTTAAACAAATAAAAGGTTTGAAGAAAGAAAGAAAAAAGTTTTAAAACAAACAGCAAAGAAAGGACCTCGACCACCTTTTATTTATTTAAACCTTGTTTGTTTTGAAACGTTCAACTCTTATTCAAATTCACGATTGGGCAGCATTACGACTCGAATCATCCCGAGACGAGTTCGTATCAAATTGGTATCAGAGCTAGTGAATTTAGAGTGAGAATCGATGTGTTCGGAATCTTGGTATAGTATTTTACATTCAAAAAAATTCAAAAAAAAGAATTATATATATTCAACGAGAGAATATTAAATTTTTTTCAAAAAAAATCAAGTGCTTTGTTTTGATTTATCCATTTGCTACTCAAAGACACCCAATCAATCTTCTTACCATTCAGCCACATTTATTTTTTTTCATTTCCTTTGTTTCTAGCCTACCCATTGTCCTACAATATTATCCTTTGTAACCTAAACATCAATTTTTGCAAGCCGACCCACAACAATAGCTTTGAAGTTCAAGTAATTTCTTAAGAACTTAGAGAAGTGGAATGAGTGGAAAAAGGAAAGAGAGTAGTGAGACTATTTGAGAGGTATAAAAGCGAAGTTTGTGTGTGATTTCTTTTTGAGTGAATAGTGAGGTATTTGTTGTGAGTTTTTTTTAAATGTCACAAAGTCCGGTAAAAAATCCAAATGAGGGAATTGGTTTACGTCCTGTAAGAAATGTTGGAGGAGGTGTGCCAGATCTTACTCTTTAAGCACTGATGCGAGAGATGGAGTGATTAAACTTGAACCAATCGAAGATTGTTTATTTCGAGTAAAGACACGTGAGCAACGAGAAGCAACTTCGGAAGATGCAAGACGAGGGTGTAATGAAGTGAGTAAGAAAGAAAGTGATTCATCTGTTCGAAGTGTACGACAACGAGGTCGCCAACAACATCGGGGTCCTAAAGATTGTGATCGTCCAAATGATAGCCTTAAAAATATAAAGATGACAATTCCACCATTCCAAGGCAAGAATGATCCTGAAGCTTATTTGGAGTGGGAAAAGAAGATAGAGCTTGTCTTTGAGTGCCATAATTATTCGGAGAGTAAAAAGGTAAAACTCGCAACTATTGAATTTTCTGATTATGCAATTGTGTGGTGGGACCAGCTTGTAATGAGTCGAAGGAGAAATGGTGAAAGGCCTATTTCTACTTGGGCTAAAATGAAATTGATCATGCAAAAAAGATTCATCCCTTTTTACTACCATCGAGATTTATATCAACGACTCCAAAACCTTACTCAAGGTAATAGAAGCATTGAAGATTACTACAAGGAAATAGAGACAGCGATGATCCGAGCTGACATCGAGGAGGATCGAGAAGCAATAATGCCAACATAGTTGAACTACAACACTATGTTGAAGTGATGGATATGGTCCATATGGCGATAAAGGTTGAAAAGCAACTCAAGCGGAAAGAAGTAAGTAGATCCTATGACAATCCTTCTTCTAACAAATGGAGTCAAGGAGTGAACAAACCCCCTGTTCGAACGAGAGAACCGGTTGCAGCAACTAAATCCAACCAGTCCATTAGTGAATCAAGTCGGAACAAAAGTGAGCAAATGCCAAATCGCACCAGAGACATAATTTGTTTCAAGTGTCAAGGCCGAGGACACATAGCAAGCCAATGTTCTAATTGACGAGTTATGGTGGTGAGGGCCAACGATGAAATTGAGTCCGAGGAAGAGAAAGAAAATGAATCAAAAGTACCATCTGATGATGAAGAAGAAGAAGGAGAATTTCCGGTTGAAGGAGAAATTCTTGTGGTAAAGAGAAGTCTTAGCGTTCAAAGTGTTGATTCTGATCAACAAAAGGAGAACATTTTTCACACCCGATGCTACATTCATGGCAAGGTATGTAGTTTAATTATTGACGGTGGAAGTTGAACTAATGTAGCTAGCAACATGCTGGTGGAAAAGCTCGGTTTGGCCACAACCAAACATCCAACTCCATACAAGTTATAATAGTTAAATGATGGAGGAGAGATTCAAGTCAGAAAGCAAGCTGTGGTGGCATTTTCCATTGGGAAGTACCAAGATGAAGTGGTGTGTGATATAGTTCCTATGCACGCGGGACATCTACTTTTGGGACGTCCATGGCAGTTTGATAGGGCGTGATCCATGATGGTTACACAAATCAGTACACGTTCAAGCATCGAGGCAAATATGTTACTTTAGCCCTATTGACTCCATGAAAAGTGTATCAAGATCAACTGAAGTTGAAAGAAAAAGTACAAGAAAAAAAAGTGAAAAAGATAAAGACAAAAAATTGAAAAAAAAAAGAGAGGAAAAAGTGAGAGAGAGGAGGTAAAAATACGAGAGGAAGAAGAGAGTCCAAAACAAAATGATAGTGGAAAATTGAGCATATTTACGGGGGGAAAGAAATTCGAAAGTCCCTATTGATGTGACAGCCCATGTTTGTACTTATGTACAATGAGTGCTTGTTTGATACTAACGAACTTGATAACTCTTTACCTTTGTCTGTTGTTTCTTCGTTACAGCAATTTGAAGATATTTGTAACACCCCGTACCCGAGACCGTTACCGGAGTCGGACACGAGGGGTTAACGGGCTTAATCTACTTATTTTCACAGTCCATTTGAAAATTTTCCAGACAAGCTGGTTACTGCATCACTGTCGCCTTAAAAATCATATCTTGAGTTTCAGAACTCGAAAACCAGTTTCGTAAATTAATCCTGAAACTAGACTCATATGTTCATCTACAATTTTTTTCTAGAATTTTTGGTCGAGCCAATTAGTAAAGTTTATTAGTTAAAGTCTCCCCTGTTTCAGGGTTCGACTACACTGACCTTTGCACATTACGACTTGAATATATCCCTGTACAGGGTTTCAATACTGATTTCGTTTGTTTCTATAGAAACTAGACTCGAAAATGAATCTATAAATATATGGAATGACTTCTAATTATCTCTGGTTAATTTATAATGAATTTCCAAAGTCGGAACAGGGAATCCAAAAACCGTTCTGGCCCTGTCTCACGAAAACTTAAATATCTCATAATATACTGTTCATATGATCATTTCGTTACTTTCCTATGAAAATAGATTCATCAAGGTTCGATTACATAATTTATTCACTATTTAATTCCATTCGTACTATTTTTAGTGATTTTTCACATTCACGTCACTGCTGCTATCAGCATCTATTTTTAAGGTAGACTTTACCTATTACATAGTTTCCATGATTCAACTAGCCCTTTTGCATAAATAGCACAAAATATGATCATGATTAACCATTCCAATGGCTAATCGTTCCCAAACATTTCCATACCTCTTAATGAACATCATACAAGACAATTATAAAATTAAGCTCAAAGTGTATATAAGCCATTTTCGCATGGCTATCCAAATTTATACAAAACCAAAGGGTCCATGACCAACAATAAAAAGGGTAGTCCTATACATGCCATTTCAAAGTTCAACCAAAAGTGTACCAAAAGGGGCTTTGATAGTGTGGACGACTTCGACTTCGACAATCCCGAGTCCGATAGCTGACGAACCAAAACCTATAAAACAGAGATTCAAAGAAACGGAGTAAGCATTTAATGCTTAGTAAGTTTTTGAGCAATGAAATTAGGCTCAACTGAAGTATAGCACTCATATAACTAAACGGATAATTTCATAGACACATATATTCTCCAAAAATCAGTCCTACTTCACATTTCCAACCCTTATATTCATACATAAGGGATCAACTTAACCAAAAACCGAAAGCTCCTTAATCGACTGAGCGAATACTATTTAAGAGGAATCAATTAATCCAATGCATGTACAACACATACCTCGTTGTTGAGCTTTTACGAGCGTATTAATTGAAATTATTACAGCAGATCGCTCATTCCCAAACTCAAGTAATCTTCGGGATTTAGCCGGATATAACTACTTGCACAAGGCCTTCGGGTCTTAGCCCGGATATGATCACTAGCATAAATGCCTTCGGGACTTAGCCCGGATATAGTCGCTAGCACAAATGCCTTCGGGTCTTAGCCCGGATTTAGCAACTCGCACGAATGCCTTCGGATCTTAGTCCGGTTATAGTCACCTAGCACAAAAGCCTTCGGGACTTAGCCCGGATATCATTCAAATAACCATGCACATATATCAATAAATCATGACACATCCATATTTCATCTTCATTACCAAAGCTCAAACACAAAACACTTATCACACTTACAAATTTCAGCTCAATAGCCACATACAAAGGGCATGATTTTGAGTTACTTAAGACATAATCTAATCGAATCATAATCTAAGCTCCATTACTCAAAAACTTACCTCGGATGTGGTCGAACGATTTCGACGGCTATTCGATCACTTTTTCCTTTCCCTTATCCAACTGTGGTCCTCTAAGCTCTTGAGCTAATTCAAACAAATTTAACTTATTAAAGTCTCATTATGCTAGCTTATGGCCGAACATGACAATGAATTTGATGGGTCATATGGCCACCTTTAGCTCAAATACAAAATGGTCATACGTATTTTTAATCACATTAAGCAATTTAATACAATTCGTTCGAACATCAAAAGAGAAGCTCAAGGTACTTAGCCCATATATACATTAGACATTAGAGTCACATATGTACGAAATCACGAATCGAATTCAACATATTAGTTAATATTCCCCTTAGCCGAATTTTCTAAGTCAAGATAAAGCCATCAATATGCTTACCTATGGCCGAACATACACATCAACTTATGTACTCATTCATGTGGCCGAACATGCATGTCTATGTTGAGGCCGATTGCAACACTTAATACATTCTACAAGTATGGTCACTTGTATTGACTAAACACCATTTTGTTTCAAGTTCAAAACTTGGCCAATACACATATATACACTAGTAAATCAAACACTAACATTTGCACTTCACCTTACTACCATTTCTCATCCAAATAACGTGAACAACAACCATATTTCTCTTCTACTTCCTACCATGGCCGAATGCATCACAACACCATACCATTTCAATTTTGGTCATGGTTAAACAAAGAACTTAATGTCTCACTCAAAAATGCTAAAAAGAAGATTCAAGAATCATCAATCCACCATCACATGCATCATTACAAAGCTTCACTTTTAGCATGCAAATGACATCAACACAAATCCACCTTAGCCGAATATCATCTCCATGACATAGTAAAGATTTGAACCATGGGCTAGTTAGAACTCAAGCTAACTACTAAAATATACATGAATCTCATGGAGCAACATCAAACATACCTTAGCCTAGTTACATGCATGGCCGAACCTCTTCAACCTTTCTTCTTCATTTCTCCTTCAAGTTTTCGGCCAAAGATGTTCAAGGATGAACACTTTTTTTTTCTTTCCTTCAACTCACGGCAATAGGGGGGAAACAATCACACACATTCTTTCTCTTTTTTTTTTCTCATCTTACTAACACTAATACTTTATTGCCCATGCTCTTTATTTTATTATTCCTTACATGAAGCATTAACCCAACATGTTTATGACATGTTTTAGCCATAACATTTTGTCCACCCTCATGCTCATGGCCGGCCACTACTAATTAGGGGGGGAAATTGACATGCAAGTCCTCCCTTTTGATTACATGCACTATTAGATCCTTATAGATTAGCCTATCACATTTCAAAAGTGTCACACAAGTCCTATGTACTACATTCACATGCAATTAACTAAATCGAAGCTTAAAATTTTCGCACATTCATATTCACATATTTTAGACCATAAATATCACATTCAAATAATTTGGTGACTCGGTTTAGCGGCCCCGAAACCGCTTTCCGACTAGGGTCACTATAGGGCTGTCACAATATTTTTCCGGAAGAAGTTCCAAGTGGGCTGCCTCCAATCCGAGGCATTGAACATCAAATTGATTTCATTCCCAAAGCCACAATTCTTAATCGACCAGCCTACCGAAGCAACCTTGAAGAAACTAAGGAGTTACAACAACAAGTTGTTGATTTAATGGAGAAAGGATACATACGGGAGAGTTTGAGTCCATGTGCAGTGCCAGTTCTATTGGTGCCTAAAAAAGATGGTTCATGGAGAATGTGCGTAGATTTTCGAGCTATTAACAAAATTACCATCAAATACCGTCATCCAATCCCTAGACTTGATGATATGTTGGACGAGCTTAGTGGAGTAAAATTATTTTCTAAGATCGATTTGAAAAGTGGCTATCATCAGATTCGCATGCGGGAGGGGGATGAGTGGAAGACCGCGTTCAAAACCAAATACGATTTGTATGAGTAGCTAGTGATTCCATTCGGCCTCACTAATACTTCAAGTACCTTTATGAGGTTGATGAACCACATTTTGAGGTCTTTCATTGGTCGTTTTTGCGTAGTTTATTTTGACAATATTTTTGTTTATACTAAATCTTTATCTGACCATATTGAACATCTACGATCTATTTTGGAAGTTCTAAGAAAGGAAGTTTTATATGCAAACCTTAAGAAATGTAACTTTTGTACTAAAAAAGTTGTTTTTCTAGGTTTTATTGTAAGCGAAAGTGGTCTCGAGGTGGATCAAAAGAAGATCAATGCAATACAAAAGTGGCCACGTCTAACGAACATCAGTCAAGTTAGAAGTTTTTATGGCCTTGCAAGTTTCTATAGGAGACTTGTGCCAAACTTTAGCACACTTGCTGCCCCATTGACTGGTATAGGTGCGGTTTTAAGTCAAGATGGGAGACCGGTGGCTTATTTCAGCGAGAAGCTTAATGGAGCTACGCTAAACTATCCTACCTATGACAAGGAAATGTACGCGTTGATACATGCATTAGAAACATGGCAACATTATCTTTGGCCTAAAGAGTTCGTAATACATACAGATCATGAGGCTTTGAAGCATTTGAGAGGACAAACCAAGTTAAACAAATGTCACGCAAAATGGGTTGAGTTTTTGGAATCCTTCCCATATGTCGTTAAATACAAACAAGGTAAAGAAAATATCGTTGCAGATGCACTTTCGCGTAGGTATGCTCTTTTAAATTGTTTAGATGTTAAATTACTTGGTTTTGCTTATTTGAAGGAATTATATGTTGACGATTCTGATTTTGGAGAAATTTATAAGTTGTGTGTGCAAGGTGCGTATGATAGGTACTATCAGAAAGATGGATTCCTATTTCGAGAAAGTAAGTTATGCACACCTCAAGGATCAACAAGAAATGTGTTGATTCATGAAGCACATAGTGGAGGTTTAATGGGTCATTTCGGCATAGCCAAAACTTTAGCTATTCTACAAGAACATTTCTATTGGCCGAAGATGAAACGAGATGTGGCTAAAGTATGTAGTCGTTGTATTGCTTGCAAAAGAGCGAAATCAAGAATTCAGCCACATGGGCTTTATAAACCACTATCGATCCTGGAAGCACCATGGATGGATATTTCGATGGACTTTGTTTTAGGCCTTCCTAGAACAAAGAATGGAAAAGATTCAGTTTTTGTTGTAGTTGATAGGTTTTCAGAAATGGCACATTTTATTGCATGTAACAAAAATGATGCTCTAAATGTTGCTAATTTGTTTTTTAGGGAGATCGTGCATTTACATGGTGTTCCCAGAACAATCGTTTCATATCAAGACACCAAGTTTTTGAGTCATTTTTGGAGGAATTTATGGGGAAAACTTGGAACTAAGTTGTTATTTTCAACAACTAGACATCCACAAATCGACGGCCAAACGGAGGTCGTTAATCGAGTTTTGTCAATGCTACTTCAAGCAATTATACGAAAGAATTTGAAAACTTAAGAGGAGTGTCTACCTCACATTGAATTTTCATACAATCGATCGGTGCACTCAGCTACTAAGTATTCGCCATTTGAGGTAGTGTATGGCTTTCATCTTTAACTCCCTTGGATTTATTGCCTTCGCCTTCTGATAAGTTGGTGCATGTAGATGGAAAGAAAAAGGCAGATTTTGTTAAACAAATACATCAGTGAGTTAGAGACAATATTGAGAGAAGAATAGAGCAATATTCTCGTCAAGTCAACAAAGGTCGTAAACGAGTGATATTTTAACCCGGTGATTGGGTTTGGATTCACATGCGTAAAGAGAGATTTTTCGTTCAACGATGATCCAAGCTTTTGCCACGGGGAGATAGACCTTTTCAAGTCTTGGAAAGGATTAATGATAACGTATATAACTTGGATCTACCTGGTGAGTTAGTGCGACTTTTAATGTTGCTGATTTATCCCTTTTGATGTAGGTGACGATTTGGGAACAAATCGCCTCGAAGAGGGGGGAATGATGTGACCATAGCTCGGGAGATCACTTCTGAATCCATTGAGCTGCCACGAAGGCCTATAACTCGATCATGATCTAAGAGATTTCAAGATGCATTAGCAAGCAATGTGAATCGAGCTTCGGGAAAGCAAGTGGCCAAATTCAACATTCATGCATGGGATGGTCCAATTGACGTTACTTGCAATTTATTGCAAGTTGAAATTAATTTTTAATAAACTCATCTTACTTTAATAAATGAGTTGTTGGATTTTATTCAACTCGTCTTAGTTTAATTAATTAAGTGTTTTTTTTTAACTTCATTTAATAAGTGTTGCTCTTAAATTAATCTAGTTCCTAGGATTATTTATTGATGCATGAGTTAAGTTTATTTAATAATGCTTCTTTAATTAACTAGTTGCTGGAATAATTGATGCATAGTTCATTTACTCTAAGTTAAGTATTAATGTGTGTTATGTTTAATAAGTGTTTACATGTGTTTAATAAGCTCATTTTAATGTGTTTATTGCAGGAGTCTTTTTCAAGTCATAACCGTTACAATTAAAGGCTGTTACAAATTAAATAAAGTGGCTTTTCAATTCATTTTCGGTTACAAAGCAAGGGGATGTTATAAGAAGGGTTATACATCATTTAAAGGAGGTTTAAGGAGATTATATCATCACGTTTTCCACTACCAGCCGTTTTTGCCACTTCAAAGGTCATTTCAAGCATTCAAACACCGATTAAGATACTGGTTAAGAGCTGGTGTCCATTCGGCTGACCAAAGGCTAACTCAAGAGTCATATTTCAAGCAATTAAAGTCATCCATTCAGCTGAATTGAAGTGAATTCAAGGATAGAGTTATTTGGCACATTAAGTTGATTGTTTGTGACCATTCAACTAGCCTATTCTTACATTATAAATAGATGAAATCAGCCTATGTAAAGGGACTTTTGCTAAATATATATGAAATATTTGACTTATCAAGCTTAGCTTGTGGCGTCTATCATTTTCTTGTTATTGAACTTATCACTTTCAAAGTGTGGCATTCATTTATACCGAGGTTCCTATCATCCTTGATAGTGGGTCGAGGTTCATCACATGCCAAGGTTCCTATCATTCTTGATAGTGGGTCGAGGTACTTTCTTTGTTGTTTGTTTTAAAACCTTTTTCTTTCTTTCTTCAAACCTTTTATTTGTTTAAACCTTGTCTGTTTTGATACGTTCAACTCTTACTCAAATTCACTATTGGGCAACATTACGACTCGAAACATCCCGAGACGAGTTCGTATAAAATTTCACCCACCTTTTCCATTTTTTTCACTCATCCCTCCATCAATCCTAGCATCCAAAACCCACCAAGTACCAAATCACCTAGTGCCAAACTCTCAAGCCACAACACCGCCCAGCTCTGTCACCCTTACCCCAAGCAGCAGCCCCATTCGGGTAGCAGCTCACGCACGCACCCAGTAGCACCCACGCACACCATGCGCGCCAGCAGCCTGCTTCTTGTAGTCGCACTTGCCTCAAGTCCAGCTCTAGCAACTCATTAGGCCAACTTGACGCACCTGTTTTCTGTCCATTTCCCTACATCCGTGCGGCACACGCATGCCCTGCTGCTCACGCAAAGACCCGCCCGACAGTGCCACCTGCTGCCCAGTGCATCTACTCGCACCAACACCCTTGCCTATCGCACCACACCATCAATACACCCTACAACCATCCCTAAGCCAACCCCTTTTTCTTTATATTTATTTGCTTTGAGTTCTTAATTTTTATAAAAATTTGGTAAGACAATTTTTCTCCTAAATTTTTATTTCATTTAATTATTTAATTTTCCAATTTATTGAATTATTAATATTTTATACTAGTTAAATTTTTGAGAAAATATTTGTTTCCATCTTAGTTCAGCTTAATCATGCCTCGCAAGAGAACTCGTGCCTCTGCCCAAATTGACGAATCACAAAATAAATTTCACTGTGAAGAAGCCAAAGCAAGATACGAAAGCGTTTTCAAGAATCAACAAATGCACCCAGAAAAAGGCTTTATGCTGAAATAAAGCAACTATATTGATTTCATGGCGCGCATTTGACAAATTGTTGAAGCTCTCAATTGGGAGTTGTTTTGTGAGAAAGGACCTAGTGCAGATGAGGAATTTGTTTGTGAATTTTACGTGAATTTGACCTCAAGCGAATTAACGGAAGTTTCTATTTGTGGAATCAAGGTACCAATAAGCTCAAACACTATTAATGAATTCTTTGAATTACCTGATTTCAAAGACGACGAATATTCTTCCTTGATGAGCAATATTGAGTTTGAAAATCTACAAGAAATTCTCAAGGAACTTACAGTTTCAGGTTCTAAGTGGACTATGTCAAAGCAAGGAATTCACACTTGTCGCAGAGAATATTTGACACCACTAGCGAAGGTATGGTTCTATTTCATTCGATTCAGCCTTATGCCCATTTCACATGGGACTACAATTTCATTAGAGCAGATGGTCTTATCATACTCGATTTTAACTGGAAAGATCATCGATGTGGGAAAAATCATCCTGAGAGAAATGTGAAATTGAGCCGCTAGACGTTCTGGCCCAACTTACTTTCCCTTTATAATAACAATTTTGTGCTTGAAAGTTAAAATTCTCGCAAAAGTAAAAGAAGATAGGTTATAGCCAGGGCACAATCATAGATTGGGACCTCTACCGAATAGCTGGAGACTCTATTCTACAGCAACGAGTTGAAAAGAGTAAGGATCTTGAAGAAGAAGAAGAAAAAGAAAAAGATCCCACAGAGATTGAACCAAGGCAATTAGCTGAAATCCCTGATAATACAGAACCAATGGAACCAGCAACTGAACCTGATGGCGCAACTTTAATGTTCAGGACTCAATCACCACATCCAGATCTTCGAGATGAGCTATCAAAATTGATGGGCATCATGCAACATATGCAGTGGCAGCAACAAGCTTACTGGAGATATTCAAAAATGTGGGATGACTCAATGAGAAGCGCTCTTACGAAAATATACAATGACCCATTTATTTTTGTGCCTGAGTTTCCAAATTTCATATTTGAACCATGGAGTCCACTATCAAAGAGGGAGTGAAGCGATTCATGAAAAAACAAAGATGATGGAGCAAAAGATAAGTCAAATTCAGAGCGATCTGCGAATAAATAAAAAAGGAGGATCTTGAAATTATTTTATATTCGTTCTTAGCTTATTTAATAGGATTAGGTTTTATTAGGAATTGTTTTTATCATAATAAAACAAGAGGTGGAAATCATAAATAAAAATGAACAAGTTGCAAAGTAAAAAGTGTGGCAATAGATATATACATGTCTAGGATTGGATCTAGAGAAAGCTTGGTACTTAAGCAGTCAAATTGACTCACCTCCTCTTTTCTAGAATCCTACCTGGTGTATAGTATCTATTCACTTTTAACAATGAGGACATTGTTCATCTTAAGTAGGGGGACCAAAAAATTGAAATTATTTCCACTCAGAATAAATTTTTCTTTCAGTTATGATTAGGTTATATTTTGTTCAAAAATTTGAAATTTCATTAAGTATGCTAAACTTCAGTATGAATAAAGTTCGATTATTTCAATAATGGTTATGTTAACTGAAATATGACATAAATGTATTTTTAATAAAGCATGCAAATCATACCATAAAATTTGTAGTTCCTTAGGAAAGTTAGGCATGCATGAAAGTTTAAGTCTCTAGAATTGACTTAGTAGTTTCTTGAGGCGAAATCCTAGAAAGCATGGAATGTTGAAAATGATTTAGGCAACTTTTGTTTGGACTGTTTGAGCCTTTCAAGCCTACCTTGATGAATTTTTATCCTTTGAAACCCAATTTTGAGACTATATGGCCTAATTTTATTTGAACCTTTGAAATATTTAGCCATCATTTTTCTCTCAATTATCTTTAAGTTGTCCCAAACACTAGACTCAGTACTATTCAGAATATTCTTTGAAACAAGTTTGGGGGAGTTGAAAAGAAGTATCAAATGCTCAAAAAATTGTAATACATATAGAAAAATGCTCGTGTTAAAAAAAGAAAAGAAAAAAGAGCGCATATGTACTCGAAAGAAATAGATGTTCAAAAGAGCATGTGAAAGCAAAGTAAGTTGGTGTATTGAAAGTAATTATTCCGAAGGTCTGATTGAAGCTAAGTTTAGGATTTTTAGCCTAAATTTATCTATCTTTTACCTACCCCTAGCCTAGCCACGTTACAACCTTTTTAAAGACCTATTGATTCAAGTTTCTATGCTATCTACATTAGTGGAGAGAAATCGTTATGTTCAACATATAAAGGCATAAGTTAAACTTAATGATTGCAACTTAATCTTGAATAAGGGAATAAAATCAAATTGGTAGGGATTTAACATGTCTTTATTAGGAAGCATTTACTCTATTTTTGCTATCACAAGAATAACTGAGATTAATTTGAATGGTATGTATACTTAAGTAGCGTAGAACTCAAAATTCTTGTTTTTGAGCATAAGTATACTAAAATTATAATTTTGGGAAGAATGTTTTTCTGAAGAAATTTTTCAAAGGTGTTTTCCAAGAAGTTCTTTTCAAATTTTTGCATTACTCAGGACGAGCAAAGAATTAAGTTTCGGGGTGTGAAAACACGAAAATATATATACCTTTTCATGCCCATTTTAACTCAAATTCATGCAATTTCGATAAAATTCTTGTCGAAAATTATATAATTATTATAAAATAATTGAATTACACTAAAATTATGAACATGTTGAATTTTAATAAATTTAATACCAAATTCTAACTAATTTTGATTAATTTCGATAGATTTGCGCAAAGGGCAAAAAATGACTCGGTAAACACTATTAGAAGCACAAAACCGAGAAGCAATTTTGAAGCATTAAGCCGACTTAATTTTTCAGCATAAGACAGTCCAAATTATGTTTATTAATTCATAATATAATTAATTTTAATTTTAATCCAATTTAATTTGGGTTAAATAAATTATTGTTAATTAATTATGAAAAGGGGCCCAGTTGAGTTGAACCGAGAAAACCGATCCAACGGAGCACTGGGCAGCCCAAAACCGTCCCACATGCTAACCTAATAAGTTTGCTTGGCTGATTATTTGGCTTCCAAAATGGCCCTTGAAGACTCCTTCAAATTGCATTCAAGCCTCTCTACTATTTATGCCTTTTTAGATTTGCCCCTACCTTAAAATAGCATGTTTGAAATCTTCAAACATGCCACATGTATGGCCGGCCATGGGGGGAGTCTTAGGCTGCTGATTTTGGCTATTTTTAGAAGCTTTCTCAACCTAAAAATATCCTCCTTGCCTTCTTACATCAAACACATCTCAACGCTTCTCATCCATTCACTTCTCTCTCATTTTTCTCTCTTCATTTCCTTACATTGTTCTTCATTTTCTTCCCCTATTCCCTTGCCGATTTCAACTCTTGAAAAAGATTCAATCAACCACCATTTGGAGCAGCATTCAAGTGTTTGTAGAAGTCTCACTTCGACAAGAATAAGCAGAGAAGGAAGAGTAGAGCAAACTAGTCAAGCCACGAAGAAAACACCGGATTTGATTCTTATTCCCTATGATGAACATGCCTAGGAATATTTGTGATGTTGATATGTTTAATTTAATTAGTATGGTTTAAATTTAATTCATGTTAGGTTGATTTCATTTCATCTACTTAATTTATTAAAATTGTGTTTGTGTTATTATAGGCCTCGGTAAGATGTTTGATTAAGTAAAACCATGACTAAGTTATTCTTGCATTACAATTGTAAGGTAACTAATGAATTAATTATTTAAACGGATTGAAATTGTAATTAATTGGCATGATACATAATCAGTGCATGTTTAATCATCTAAGGTAGCTGAGGGTTAAATTAGCAACGGTATCTAGCGATACATTAGCCTTGTATAACTTGCAAGATTATTGTGATTAAACTGTTTCAAGGTAGAAATACATTGTTACCTCACGTAATCTTTTATGTGCTTATGACATTGAATTAATTGTTTGAAATGGCATAGAGATATATACAAGAGATTATTTTAATTTGATAAGTATGTATGTGCATTAAACATTTGTTTATTAAAATTTGTTTAATCGGTTAAATTGACGTAAAGATATGGTCAAGAGATAAATCAAATTTGGTAGGTAAGTATGTTCATAAGTTAGCAAATTACCGAGTTGCCGTGAATTAATTCATAACAACATGAACATGAGTTTAATAATTCTAAGTTAAGAAATGTAATTAATCTAACACAATTATGTCATCTTGATAAAAATCATCTTTTGAAATCGTGCATTGGAACTTTTATTTTATTTTTATTTATTTTACTTTGTTAAAATCCTAGTTTCTAATCACTTCTTCAAATCAAAATTTTTTTCTTCACCAAAGTGTTTTTAAAATTAAATTCATAAATAATTCTTTTCACATTCATTTGACATGCTCAGCATGTCCTCAATAATCATAAACTTTCATTAAATGGAAACAGTGTTCGAATATTTCAAATTACCATTGTGTTGGTATCAATCAATATCATTCAATTTCACATCCTTTATGGATTCTTGTTTTGCATAAATAGCACCCTTTTACCTCATTTGTTTAAATCATACATAAGCTTCAACACATTATACCATTCAGTCAAACATTCTCATATCTCGTAACTCAAATATCCAATTATAAAATCAATCAAATATTCATACTATCAAACTAGCAATGTTGCCAACATGTCAATCTTTTAAGGCTTGAAACATACCTGGTTCGGCCACTCACAATTTGGCTATTAATTCAATCCAATCAGCAATCTAATTTATCAAATATAACATGATATTTAACATTTTCAAACAATTTTATGAGTTTAGGACCCACACCTTATTTTTCGCTTCTTCGCAAATCCAATTTTCCTTAATAATTCCTTAAACGAACCTAAACCAAAATTTAGTATAAATTCAATAAATTTACCATTAAACAAACCCCCAAACACCCACTTATGATTTCAAACCTATCGTTGAAATTATAACCGTTTTATGAATCCAAACTAGTTAGATTTCTTACACGGTATTGATGCAAACTGTACGTACAATCGTTCTTCGCCTTTACGGATGATTTGGGGCATTTGGGTCAACACCTAATTCAATAATATACTGGAAAATAACTAGCTAATTAATGATTAAATTCATTAATTTAATCAATTCATAACCTTTACCCAACAACTATGTCGAAATAACAAACTAGTTACCCTTAATTACATTTACGCTTCACGATTTGTGGGATCCGAATGGCCAATCAATCAAGAACATTTTTCCCTAATTGAAATGGGTTTAAAATCTAATTAGAAGGGTTCAAGAACTAAAATTAATTCTGGAAAAAATATAGGCAAGAACCAAGAAACAAAACAGACCCCTTTCTCTTGCACATAGGCGCACGCACCACCACCCATGGTGGCCAAAATTGGGGCTGATTTAAAATGGTTTGAGATCTCATTAAATTCTGGAAAAATACCTTTGAAATCATTTAAAATATCCAAAATTAAAGATCTGGAAATTTAGGTTTTTAATGTGCAAGATTAATTAAGAGATTGAAGAGAGAAGAGACCTTACCCAAGCTAGTTGAGAGAAATGACAATGGCACTTTCTTGGCAATGTTTGGGATCAATCTTGGAGTTCAATATTTTAGATTTAGGGAAGATTTTAATGAAAAAAAATGACAACAATATGGTGGATAATATTTTAACAAATCTTGTGGCAAAAAGAAAAACAAAAAAAAAAGAAAGAGATGGTAAAACTAGATGTAGGCGACGACAACAATGGAGGAAAAGAAAAAAAATTAAAATCAAAGAGAAGGAGAGGAGGAGAGGAACGGATGGGGAAATGAGGAGAAGGATTAAATGCCGATTATTAGTAAAAAAAATTTAATATTTATACCTAGGTTAACTAGGCTTGGATGGCCCACACATTAAAACAAGGGGTTTTTGTCAAAAAAATAAATTATTTTGCATGGAAAGGGAATTAAAATTAGGATCTCAAGGATAAATTCACTAATGTTTAACCATAAAACCAATAACTTATTCTTGATATAATTTGAAATATTTATTTTTAAAAAACAAGGCATGTTATATACTAGGATTTAAGGCAAAATTTGTAAAAAAAAAAAAGATGCGAGAGAAGGGATTTGAACTTGGGTTTCAAGTAACGTTACACTAACACTTAACCAACAAACCAATACCTCATTTATTTCCTAAAAATGCATAGATAATTTAAAAAATTAAGGCATGATCACTCTTTCCCGATTCACAAACCTGATTCTACTAACCCCCTATTTTTGAGATGTTACAGTAAATAAGTTAGATATTTGAAAATATTGATTTGAGAGCATTATATCATTGTTGCATGACCGTTTGGAGAGTTTATTCTGATTAGCTAGTCTTGTTCATTTTGTTTTTGAGTCTTTGTGGTTTCTTGTGTATCATATATTGTTTCAGTTGTGTCTCTTAGGTTAGATAGTGTCATCACTCGGGATGTGAAATAAACTAAGTTTAGGGGTGTGATAAATCTAGGATATAGAGTTATTTATTACTTTTAAGCTTACATGTCAATCAAGATAAGAGTGGTTTAGATTGTTTTTGTAGTTATTTTAATTATGTTTATGTTAAGCAGTTAATTTTTGAAGCTTTTATTTTGATAATGTATTTTTTCCAAGTGAGATATTAAAAATGTGAATTTTTTTCCTTGAAGGTGGCTAATAGAACATTAGAAATGTGGAGAAAAAAAGATGTTGAATTTTAACATCTGAAACCCCAATGCTATAGAAAAGTTGTGGCATCAAGTTTAACGAGAGCATATTGGAGACCCCACATTTAAAGAACACCACACCAACTCTTGGAATTAACCCATTTCTTAGTGAATTGCTGATGATAACTAAGAGTCAGAAGGAATTAGGCTCTAAAAATTTTGGATGACCCAAGTACTTACAAGAGGACAAAAATATAATAGAAAGCGTAAAGAAAGAAAAGATCCAAGGGGAGGTGACCTAGTTCTTACCAATTTTTGGGGATATAAATACCTCAATTTTCAAAATAGAGGAGGGCAGCTCATACAAACTAGGAACATCCATTTTCAGAAGAATAGAGGTTGGAAAAGAAGAAGATAAGAAGAGGAAGAAAGAGACGCACCAATTAGGGGGAATCGTCTTATTTGGCTTCAAATCTCTTTACTATTCTCTTTATATTTTGTTTCTTTTCTTATTTGTATCTGAGACCATGGTTGGGTTTATTTTAATTATTTTAAATTTAGTATTTTAGGGCTAAATGTTTATTAGCTAGGATAATTATGGAACCTTAATATGGGATTATTAATACTATGCTAGGGATGTTTAATTCAATATGAGATTTATTCATTCAAATATTCTCCATGTTTGATGCTCGCTATTATCTTATCAACATTAGTGGGTAATTAAGTTAATTACTAATTCTGAAAAGGTTGTGATTAATGGACTTAAAATTTGAATGATGCATGTTTAATTTCTTTGGTTTAATTTTGTAATGATAGAAACATATATTGTTATGTTGCATAATCTTGTAGGAATGGTGCTTGAAAATGTATTTTTGACATTAAATTAGCATAGACCTATGCTAGTTTAATGAAAGGATTGAAACATCGTGACTTCGAGAAAAGCCTACAAACTATTGAATTCTAGATTAATAAATTGTCATATTGCCATAACATTACTGCAACATCATTACTAGTTTGCATAATAGGGGGACTTAATTATTCTAGCTTATCATTTCATCATAGTCAATTTTATTTAATATTTTAAGTTGTGTTGAATATTTATAAGCACTTAATCAAATTTGTGTTTCTTTTCCAAGTTGTCATTTGTTAATTTTAGAAATTTATGTTTTAAAATCAATCCATGTGGAGAGGATAACTCTAGTATTTGCTACTTTATTACTTGCTAGAGACTGTGTACACTTGCACGTTATAACAAAATTTGCTAAAGCTATAAAGCTCAATAAGTAACAATGATAATCAAATTTTATCCTAAGTCTTTATTAACCCTGAGCCCCTTTAGATGAATCATCATTTTAAGTTTAAGTTTATTTAAGTCATATTTCATAATTTTAACCCCTTCATTTGAGTTTACAAATTAAGACTTAACTTATAGTTTGATATTTTATTAACAATTCACATTATGCATGTGTTCCCAATTTTAGTATTTGATTCACTCATGACCCTTACCTTTCAGTTTCAATTTTCATCCTTAAGGACTTACACAATTCTTAACTCACCTTAATAAGGCATATTAGACCATAATTTATTTAGATGCTTTATTACACCATTTTCTTGAAGGCTTACTTGCCATTATGTTCTTTACAGTTAATACCTTTTAAAACGATAATTCAGATTGTACAATGGTGTAGAAAGCATTTAAAAGTAGCATTACTAGCATCTAACAATTTCAATAATTCACTCATACAATGATAGAATCGATTTAAGTTCAAAACTTAGTAAGCCTAGAAAAATAAAGAAATGATATTAGAGACAAGGTATCCGTAACTACAATAACAATAGTGTTGAAGCGCAAGTGTCCAAAGACCAGATCAGGATCGCACCAAAGTGCTAAGAATAGGAGCACCAAAGTGCAAGTAACAGGAGCACTTATAAGCTATAAAAGTAACATATTTTAATCTCATTCTTAATGCATTTTTGGATTATTAATTATGCAAATTAGTGAATTTGATGCTCCTAATCCTTTAAATTCACGTTTCTATACATAGGAGAGCATTTGGGAGCGAAAGGACTGAAAAATGAGCAAAAATAGGATAAATAGAGTTGTTTTCAAGAGCCACACGGGCTGGGCACATGCCCATGTGAGCCACACGAGCTAGACACACACCCATGAGCCAGCCCGTGTCAATTTCGCACCCTACTTCCCAAATACGCGAAAAAACTCAATTTTTAGGCTTTTTGTGCATTCTAAAGTCTATAAATACCAATTAGAAGAAGACATAGGGGGAAACTAGAAAAGATCGAAGAAAACACTCGAACACTATTGGAATCAACTCTAAAGCGGATCTCCATCAAGTTCGAAGATCTCCTTTTTATTTCTTTCAAAGTTTTATTGAGTTTCTTTATGTCTTGTGGTTATTCTGACTTTGAGATGTTTCTATTCAGGATTATGGACTAAATTCCCTAGATACTTAGGGAGGATGAAACCTATGCTGAATCTTTTTATCTAATTTCTATTTTTGCGCGATAAATACTTGATTCTTGTTCTCAATTATGTATGCTTATTTCTTGTTTTCATATTTCCGGGATATTAATTCATGTTTAATATGCTTATTTCAGTGGAGGAAAAGTTCATGTTTAAGAGTAGTTTTAGCATAATTGAGTGGAGTTACATGTAATCCTAGAAATAGGATGACATAAATCTATCGGATTAAAGTCAAAACTAATAGGGGAATCAACAGATCGAGTTAATGCAACAGTAGGGGTTTTAATTAGAAAGAGATTTCAATTAATCAACCTAGAGTTAGTTATTCTTACTCTCGAAAGAGATATTAACATAATTTAGGGATTTCTACAGATCAAAACGCAAGTGAATAAATCATTTAATTCAGATTCATAATAATAGGTGAAGTTTAGGTGGATTCTTTCCTAGGTATTGTCTATCTCATTGGTTAATATTTGATTATATCATTGATTCATTCTCTGTTTCGTTCTTAGTTAAATTAGTTTAGTAAATTTAGATTAAAACACATCACCCCAAATTGTCGACTAAATAATAGAAAAATAGTATTTACTAATAGTTTTAGTCCTCATGGATACAATATTCTCTACTCACCATAGCTATACTATTGTTCGATAGATGAACTTGCCTTTGTCGTATTTATAGTTAGTTTAGTGACCATCAACCACCAAATAAAATAAAGAATCCCCTATTGGCATGTCAATCATATCCTAACTATTTATCTAAGCTACCAGGACATTGTTTCAAGGTTTTCAAAATATTGGCAAACCACTATATTATAAATAGATAATTTAAATCATGGCATTATGTCACTACAAAAGATTTCAAAGCTTTCATTTTTATCTCCATAAGGAGACACCTTACAATGTTCTTTCTTGAAGTCGTTTTCATGCCAATAATAAGACTTCTAACATCATTCGACATAGTCGAACTTTACTTACTTGTTCGAAATTGTTAGAACAAATATTCGGTGAGGAAAATCTTGAACACACGAACGGAACTCGAACAGAAGAAGAAATAGGATAAAGCTCCAAGGCGTGTATCAAGCCATTATGTAACACCCCAAACCCGGCCTAGACGCTATGGCCGAAATCTGGCGTGTCACATTGAAGTGTTTTTCCAAAACCATATTCTCATTGAAAACCTTTCTTACTATTTAAAACCTCTGGCCATTTTAAAACTTGTGAAAACCTCAGTTTCCGTTGGTTTATTAAAAGTCATTCTCTTGTAAAACATTATCACTTTTAAAACTTTATTTGCTGTAGAAGCTTAGTCTAAAATTTTACGAAAACGTGATATTTTGAAAAATAGTTATTGTTTTGGAAAAGAAAATCATGTTCTACTCCAGCAGTTATAAAACAATATATAAAATTCCAAATTTAGAACTAGAAATTAAAAGAGGCCTTGTAACAACCCAGATCAAATATAAGTACTTGTAAATAGATAACTTAAAAGAAAATCGAAAACAATAGTAGTTGTGTGGCCATCTCCGAGTCCCTCGCAACACCGATCCTCCTAATGCTGGGGATTACCTGCATAGTTAATGAACGGGGTGAGTTTATGAAAACTCAGTGTGTAATCCCCTCCTAAACTAAAATAGTTAGTAAACAGATAGAATTAGAATCAGTCTAGGTCGGAGCCCATTAAAGTAACAGTGCATACAGTAACGGTCTGGGCTTGAGCCCTATTCAATAATAATACAGTCTGGGCCTAAGTCTTATGTAGTGACAGTGTGGGCCTATGGCCAAAACAGTATAATCACAATACAGGTATGCAACCCAACCCAATCCAACTAGCTCACCACTCGTACCAACCAATTCACCATGTGGGGATAAAATCGACCCACCCAGCCAACACACCAAGCTTAGCACCGGTTGCAGCACCAAGTTAACAGGACGGTTCAACGTCGTAGACAGGACGACTCAACGCCGTAGACAGGATGACTCAACGTCGTAGACAGGACGACAAAAGGCCGTAAATATCGCAGCAATGCTGCCAGTTAACAGAACAACTATAAGCCATAAGTATCGCAGAAAGGCTGAAAGCCTTATACAGGACGGCTATAGGTCGTACACTTCCTCCGTCCATAATAACCCAACCCCATGCAATATGTCATGTCATAAATATTACGTGCATGCAAAGTCATACTTAGCACAATCATATATGTAAATCATAGGCACATCAGTCATACGGAACATAAGGGCATAATCCTCATTCTACCATACAGGGGTATTATGGTCATTTTACCCTACAGGGGCATTACGGTCATTTTACACTACAAGGGTATTTCAATAATTTTACCAATATTGGGGTCTTAACTCAGATAACGACCTCTTCGAAGGTCTACAGTCGCCTCAATGACAGATAACCTAAATGATCATAACAGTGTAAATGGGCCCAAGGCCCATTACTCGGCCCGAGTGGGCCCACACCCTCGTGTGGCCCATTTAGCCCAAATTTAGATATGGCTATGTGACCTACATAACTCAGTCCAATAATTATCATAATTTGAAGATTCAATCTGTGTGGGTCCCACGAGCCTGTTGGGCCCACACGGCCCATCTAGGCCTAACGTGGCCCAGAACTACCTAAGTTGTGTGCGCGACATGACAAGTCTATCTACATCCCACTTAACAATGAAGTTTACACAGGCGGTCCCACGGGCCTATTGGGCCCATCGAGGCCCAGAATAGCCCCAACATACGAGAACGCCCGTGGCGGCTTCTATAGTCTATCACGCATGATTTGTGGTCTCAGTTCGCTCCTCGTGCATTCGCACACTCGTGAGGCCCCGAATGCCGAGGTTTTGGCTTTTCAGTTTTTGCCAACCTCCAACAAAGAAGGGCGTGAATACACACCTGTTTATGAGAACGCGCCAAAGTCCACGATCACCAACTTTGGCACATCCTGCATTGAGTCTAAATCACTTTTTCCCTTCCCCAACTCATCTGGTTCGCTCTATTTAAAGCCAGCTTCTCACCAATCCCCATGTTAGCTTCACGATGTGGGATTACTTTCAACCATTAGGAAAATTCATTATTTTTGTATGACCACTTCAACCACAGAGTTCCAGTCCAACTCCACCTCCTACACAGCTCAAACAGCAAAATAAATACCCCATTGCGCATCCCAAGACTTGAACCTTAGACCTCACAGTTACATTACACGCCACGTTGCCACTATACCACAAGGCTCTTTCTGTCACCATTTTAGCCTCAATTAATTATAAGGTCTATAGGCCAAAGTCTAAGTTCCTTTAAAAGAAAAACCAAAATAAATTGCAAGAGCCAAGACTTGAACCCAGGCTCCCTTGCAACCTTAATGACGCCACAACCACTAGACCGCAAGCTTCCTTGTGTCATTTATTTACCACAATAATTTAAAAGGCCTTCATCTAAGTACCCCGAGTTCTATTCACTTAAAACCAAAATTTTTACTAAAGCCCAGGTTTGAACCCAAGATTTCTCTAACACTTCTCAGAGCCATTAACCACCAAAGCAGACATTTAATTGTGTCATTTCCTTGCACAATTAAATGCTTATATACAACCTCCCTACGAACCCATACTCAAGGCCCAACACTTCTAGGCCCAAATTCGGGCGTTACACACTATCTTTAAAGTTATATTCACCCCCACCTATCTATGGTGTGCAAACGAGTTTCAAGCAAATTAACCTCGAGGATACAATGAAGCCAATGGCTATTTGCGTTTTGCACTGACGAGAATAGCCTACTACACACTGAGCAACGTATGACAAGGAACTCAATTTCTATAAAGGATTTCTGCAGTAATACTTTATAGAATAATCTAATAATAAGGAAGGAAAGAAAGAATATTAAAATTTGTTGGTATGATTTCCAAATGAAATCTCATTACTATTTATAGGAATTTTCATGTCTCTTCATAGAGACATCTTTCATCAATAGGTGTCTTTCTGAATAATAATGTCATGTCTTTAAAATAAACACATAATTATTCATTTAATTATAACTATTCAAATAAAATTATTTAAATAGTTATAATTCTTTTTCAAAAAATCAAACAATATAATCTTTTGATTAATTACACCCATTCATTTATAGTTTTTAGAACACTATAAATATTTAAAAATGTTCCAACAATCTCCCCCCATTTTCAAAATATTTTAGATTTTAATATTCTTGGAAATCAATTTGCATAAATGAAGGTATCTTACGATTAAAACTTCACTTAGTGAAAACATGTTAAAGTTAATCAAAATTGCATGGTAGACTAAGCTTTGAACCAACTATTTCATTTGATTAACCGAATACATCTCACAAAATGATTTCAACATCGGTCAATGCATAGTATCTAGGGACACTATTACGGCCATGTGTCTGTGTCCTCTTTTCATGAGTGCTGTCAGAGCCAAGCCCTTGAGCTCCTAGAAGCAGCTACACTTCCACTTACATAGGTAGATCCCATCAAGAGTGTTCCCGTAATTATAACACTCTAACATATTTATGTTATGGGTCCATTAAGAGTACATTACTCATCCTTCCCTTATCATTACGGGTACCTAGCACTTTAACCTTAGGATGGATTTATTTATACTGCTAACAGTCACATACTAATGATGTACTTTATCTCATTGAACTCAAGATTTGACGTTATACCAAGCATTGAGTCGAGTTTCCATCATGGGTGACTCTAATTAATGGGCTTGAGTCCCATCCCTTTTGAGGTCCTTTTTACTGCATCTCTAGCAAGACTTTTTGTCAAAGGATCTGCCAAATTTTCACTTGACCTCACATAATTAATAGTGATCACACCATCAGAAATTAATTGTCATACATAACTATATCTTAATCCAATGTGTCTAGACTTTCCATTATATACTTGGCTATATGCCTTTGCTAGAGTAGCCTCACTATCACAACGGATAGAGGCTTAGGCCATAAAGGTACATCATAAGTAAATTTCTTAACCATTTTTCTTCTTTAGATGCAGCGGCTAATGCAATAAATTCTGTTGCCATGGTGGAATCAATAATACATGTTTGTTTCTTAGAACCCCAAGAAATGGCTCCTCCACCAAGAATGAAAAATCTATCCACTAGTAGATGCATGATATTCCAAACTTGTAATCCAACTAGCATCCGAATACCCTTCTAAAACTAAAGGATATCCGTTATAACACAATCCATAGTTAATAGTTTTCTTTAAGTACCTAAGTAATCTATTCAAAGCTTGCCAATGCAAACTACTTGGATTACTTGTGTACCTACTCAATTTCCAACAGCATATGCAATATCTGGTCTTGTACAAGTCATTATGTACATAAGACAACCAATTAGACTTGCATATTTCAATTGATCAATTTTCCTACCAGTATTAGATACTAATTTTATTTGAGGATCCATGGGTGTAGATGCTGGTATACAGTTGAAAAGATCAAACTTTTTAAGCACCTTTTCAATGTAATGTGATTGTGATAAAGCTATAGTGCTTTCACCTCGGATTATTTTAATCCCAAGAATAACAGCTGCTACACCCATATTCTTCATACCAAAGTTGTTTGACAAGAATTTCTTTGTGTTTTCTATTTGTTCCAAATCTATGCCAAAAATGAGCATGTCATCTATATATAAGCAAATTATGACACCTTTTCCATTTTCACATTTGTTATATATGCACTTATCAAATTCATTTATTTTATAGCCATTAGCTAAAACAACATTGTCAAACTTTTGGTGCCATTGATTTGGTGCTTGTTTAAGTCTATATAAAGATTTAACAAGCTTACAAACCTTATGCTCTTGTCCTGGAACAACAAATCCTTTCGGTTGTTTCATGTACACTTCCTCTTCCAATTCACCATTTAAAAATGCAGTTTTAACATCCATTTGGTGAACAACCAAATTATATATAGAGGTAAGTGATATTAAGAGTCTAATTGTAGCAATTCTTGCTACTGGAGCATAGGTATCAAAGTAATAAATACCTTGTTTTTTGTGTAAAACCTTTGGCTACCAACCTTACTTTAAACTTATCAATGGTTCCATTGACCTTCTTTTTTTTTTTTTGAAGATCCATTTACAACCTATTGGTTTGGAACTTGGTGGAAGATCAACTAAGATCCAAGTTTGATTTCCCATTATTGAATCCATCTCATCATTTATTGTTTTTTTTCCAAAAAGCAGAGTCTTGAGATTTCATTGCCTCGTCAAATGTAATAGGATCAAATTCCGTATTATAACAATAAGGTATCTTATTGCATATACTTTCAACTTTTCCTTCTATAAGAAACATAATGAAATCTGGTTCAAAATCTTTGACCTTTTTAATCCTCTTATTTCTTCTCAATTCTTGAAAAGATTTATCATTATTATCAATTTGTTCCAATGGAATCTCATTCTCATTTGAAGAATGAATCAATTGTTGTTGTTGTAATTGTCTGGATATAAAATTAAATCTATTTTCATCAAAAATAGCATCTCTTGGTTCAATAACAATATTAATTGAAATTGAATCATTTGGTTCAATTACCATGAACCTATATGCCTTGCTATTATGTGTATATCCTATAAATATGCATTCAATCCCTCTTTCACCAACTTTTTACGTTTAGGTGTTGGAACTTTAACAATAGCTCTACAACCCCAAACTTCCAAATAATTAAGGTTTGGTTTCCTTTTCTTCCATTGTTCATAAGGGGTTATTTTAGTTTCCTTATTAAGAACTCTATTATATATGACAATCTGTTAGAACAACTTCTCCCCAAAAACCTTGTCCAAGACCTGAATATGATAACATTGAATTTACCATTTCAGTCAAGACTCTATTTTTCCTTTTAGTTACACCATTTTGTTGTGGTGTGTAAGGGGCTGAAACTTGATGGACAATCCCATTGGATTCAAAATAACTTGGATTATAGTATTCTCCACCTCTATCCGATCTTAAGCACTTGATAAATGATTCACACTGAAGTTCAACTTCATATTTATAAACTTTAAATTTATCAAGCGCTTCATCTTTTGAATGCAATAAATATAAATAACAATATCTAGAACAATCATCAATAAAAGTAACAAAATATTTCTTTCCACTTAATGTAGGAGTATTATGCATGTCACATAAATCACTATGTATCAAATCAAGCAATTTTGTTTTTCTTTTAGCCTTAGGGAAAGGGTTTCTTGTAATTTTAGTCAACATACATGTATTGCATTTTTCAATATTATTATTAAAAACAGGAATTAAATCTAACTTATACATGTCATTCAATTTCCTATAATTCAAATGACCTAATCTATAATGCCATAAACAAAAAGATTCAATCATATAAGTAGAAATAGTATTTTTATTCTTATTAATAATATTCAGTTTGAACATACTCTCATACATATACCATTTCCCTACAAAAATTCCTCCCTTAGACAAAATAAACTTATCTTCCTCAAAAACAAACAAGTTTGAAACCAAACTTATTTAACAGACTTCTAGACACTAAATTCTTTCTAACTTCTGGTATATAATATACATCATTTAAGGTTAAAACCTTTCCAGAAGTGAATTGTAGTTCAACAGACCATTTGCCTTTGATTGCTGCGGTGGAAGAATTTCCCATGTACAAGACATTGTCATTTTCACATTGTGTGAACTTTGTGAACATGTTTTTGTCTTTGCACACATGTTTGGTTGCTCCGGTATCAATCCACCATGTATTATTGTAACACCCCAAACCCGGCCCAGACGTTATGGTCGGATCCGACATGCCACATCGAAGCATTCAAAACATTTTATATTGTTGATCCAGAAAAACTTACTTTGTGTTTTAAAAGATGATTTCATTATAGGTTAAAGTGGATGGAAGCTGTGCACCAGGTAGGAAACTGGAAAAGAGGAGGTGAGTCCATCGAACTGCTTAAGTACCAAGCTCCCTTCAGATCCAATCCTAGACATGCACACCGCCATTGCCACACCTTAACGTCATGTATATTTCTAGGAACCCGATTTGATTAAGTCTTTTTTAGGAAAAGTGATTAATTTTGGAAAATATCTTCATTGCGGAAGCTTTGCTTGTTGTTGTGTTATTTTGAAATCAATTACTATTTTTGAAAATGCGCCCTAAAGCTATCCAATTCCAACAGTTAATATAAGTAATACCTATCTTAATAAAACATATCAAAACCATCAAAAATAATTAAGCGGCCTTATTACAACTTAAAACCCAAATCATAAAAATAAAAGAAAAGATGTCCAATTCACCGGAAGAAAACAGGAATTTGCAAAACATGTGGCCACTCCGAATTCCCTCACAGCTCCAAGCCCACTATGGTTGGGGTTTACCTACGTATATGAAAAATAATGGGTGAGTTTGAGAAAACTCAGTGTGTAAAATAACCCAACCATAGTCTAAATCAGCTCAAACCACAGAAATAGAATAAGTTGGCCTTAGCCCAGAACAGATTTCAGAATGAAGCCCTTAGGCCCATAACAGAACAGAACAGATATTACATGTTTATGCAGAAACCCAACCCAGATTCATCCATAACACCCTCATACCAGCCTTACACCATGTGGGGAGACTACTCGACCCACCCAACCGCTACACACCACAGAAATCGCAGCGAGGCTGCCAAATATTGTGACGAAGTCACCAGATACAGATATTATGGCAGAGCCACCAGAACAGATATATGTGGCAGAGCCACCAGATCAGATAATTGTGGCACAGCCACCAGGATGCTTCCTCCATAGTATAACCCAAGTCCCCATGCAACAAATATATAATCATGGCATACATCATACAGAATCAGATCGTCATGCTTTTCAGTCAAAAGTAACCCTAGGGGTATAATGGTAATTTTGCATACATAGGGGTATTCAAGTAATTTAACTATTCTTAAGGTTTTCATACATAACATAGTCATTTACGTACGATCAGAAACACTTACCGCGTTTTTTACCAATTTGGGCCCGTTGGCCCATTATCCCGTTTTTGGCCCATTAAGCCCAAAAATATCGAAATGCACAAAATCGCGCACTCTGCAGTCTTATCACTTTAATTTACCATATACATCAAACTATTAATCTCATGAGCATTCACACACTCGCAATATCTCAAAATACCGGCTTTTCGGTATTTCGGCTTTTTGGCTTGTGCCGATCTAGTCTATAAGAGGGTGTTAGTTACATACCTGTTTGCGACGATATGCTGACGAGATCCACACACGAACCACCTACAATTGGATTACTAACACGTTAATCTAACTATTCAAATACAAACTACGTATTAACCCCTTACAATATTCGGCCAACCACACCTACAGATCATAGTAAGCTTATAAGAAAACAATAAGCAACTCATTAACAAATTTTTGTCAATGTTTACCACATAATCATAATTTCACTGCAAGCTGTCTTCCTGAGCAACAGTCACTAAATTATTTATAACTGGAGCTAAGAAACTCCAAATCAAGTGCCGTTAATTTTCCCTGAAATTAGACTCATATATCTTCTATCCATAAAATTTTCAGAATTTTTGGTATGGCCAATCAATACCATATTTTTCTTAAAGTTTCCCATGTTTCACTGTTTGACTAATCTGACCACTCTTCATTACGAATCAAATTTATCATTATACAGAATTCAAAATATGTTCTCGTTTATTCTATTTGAAACTAGACTCATTAAGCTTTAATTACATAATTTATGTAGCTTCTAACTCATCTCCCACAATTTATGGTGATTTTCCAAAGTCACGTTACTGCTGCTGTCCCAAGCAGATTTATTACCAAATCACTCTTTCACACCTAACTTGCATGCTTGTTATTTAAACATGTATATCACCAATCAATCATCACATATCTATGATTTTACTTAAGTATAATCTCCATTTCATCATTTTAAAGCACAACATGTTAGCTGATTTTTCCCCTTAGCATCTAAGGCACATGCATGCTCATTTGTTTGGCTCAACTTCACCTATCTTCCATTTTTCATCAAAAGAACATGAAACAACAACCATTTCCTTCACTTTAATTCATGACTAAATGCTCACAACACAACTAAAAACCAAAATATGCTTCAAGAGTTAAGGTAGAATCAAGAAGAACTCATGAACCTCAAAATAGAAGCAAGGTACCAAGGACTTACCTTCAATTTTCCTCCTCCTAGTGACCGAATACTCAAGAGCTTTCTCCTCTCCTTTCTCTTCTCTAACTTTCGGCTATGATGAACAAAGATGGACAAAACTTTGCTCTTTTCACCCCTTTTTCTTTTAATAAAATTTCATATTTCATCCATTTAATTCTTTAATACAAAAGACATGAAATGCCCATCATGGAACATTTACCTAAACCATTATCATGGAACATTTACCTAACCCATTATCATGGAATATTTACCTAATCCATTATCATGGAACATTAACCTAACCCATTATCAATTTGTACCATGAATTATGGATATCAAGTGCTCATATTGTCTACAACAACATGATGGCTGGCCACTTCATGTAAAATGGGAGGTTTGTCATGCAAATCCTCCTATTTTGCACTCCTATTTATTTGGCCACTTCAATTTAGCCTATAGCATTTTCAAACATTTTCACATAGGTTCTATTTCATAATTTCACCCCCTTTTTCTTATGAAACAAAAATTAACTAAAATTATCGGGTTCTATCTTAAGCTTGGGCCTTCTAGAGGCCCACTAACATAATTAAACCTATGCCAACATTCACAGAATTCCCGAAAATTGGGGCGTTACAACTATCATCTTGTGCCATATTAATTTCAGATATCATTGCAACGAACTTTTCGTTATTATCAGCCTTAGAAGATGATTTCTTCTTTAAAAATCGACATTCATTCTTGAAATGTCCCGGCTTACCACAATGATAGCATGAGCCCTTTTGTTTCTTTTTGAACTTAAGTGCTCGATCAGTCTGTTTGAAATTTCTCTTGAACGGTTTAGTAGTCTCTACTTCCTCCGTAACATGCACTTTTGCATTTTCAGAATTTAGATTCTGATCTTGCTTTCGATATTCTTCTTCAATACAAAGATGATTTGCCAAAGCCTCAAGAGATATTTCCTCTTTCCTATGTTTTAGAATTCTTCTAAAGTCTTTCCAAGATGGAGGAAGTTTGTCTATTATGGAGGATACAACAATCATTTTATCCATTTTCATATCATATTGCTTGAATTGATTCAACATCTTTTCAATATCACGGAATTGTTCCATAACAGAATGACCATCAACCATTTGATAATTATTGAAACGACTTACAAAAAATTTCTTACTTGTAACATCTTTCGTCATGTATCTTGTCTCCAATTTGTCTCATAATTCTTTAGCAGTGACCTCGTTTTGATAGGTGTCAAATAAACCATCCAATAAATCATTCAATATGTGGCCCATGCACATGTAATCAGCATTGTCCCATTTTTGTCTTTCTCGGGTTGCAGCAACAGATCCGTTTTCAATCTCTTCAGATCTTGGAGTATCCAAAACATAAGCAATCTTTAAAGTTGATAATAAGAAGTGCATCTTTTACTGCCATCGTCAAAAATTGTCACTGTCAAATCGATCAAGTTTGACAAAATTGGAAGCCAACTCCCTTAGTGTTCCGTTTTCATGTGTTATGGTAGTCATCATGAAATATAACCTTAAAATTGTTAGTACAAATCTCCGGTGAGGAAAATCTTAAACACACGAACGGAACTCGAACAGAAGAAGAAATAGGACAAGGCTCCAAGGCATGTATCAAGCCACTATCTTTAAGGTTATATTTACCCCCACCTATCTTCGGTGTGCAAACGAGTTTCAAGCAAATTAACCTCGATGATACAATGAAGCCAATGGCTATTTGCGTTTTGCACTGACGAGAATAGCCCACTACACACTAAGCAATGTATGACAAGGAACTCAATTTTTATAAAGGATTTCTGCAGTAATACTTTATAGAATAATCTAATAATAAAGAAGGAAAGAAAGAATATTAGAATTTGTTGGTATGATTTCTAAATGAAATCTCATTCCTGTTTATAGAAATTTTCATGTCTCTTCACAGAGACATCTTTCATCAATAGATGTCTTTCTGAATAATAATGTCATGTCTTGAAAATAAACACATAATTATTCATTTAATTATAACTATTCAAATAAAATTATTTAAATAGTTATAATTCTTTTTCAAAAAATCAAACAATATAATCTTTTGATTAATTACACCCATTCATTTATAGTTTTTAGAACACTATAAATATTTGAAAATGTTCCAACAGAAACCATATTTTTAAACATACAAATATAAATTTACAATATTATACTCAATATAATTTCAATAAAGTCAATTAAACATGAGTATTTACAAAATATTTCTATAAACTTTACGGTCATTTTAGTATGTTAAGCTTGTGTTGACAATTGTCAACTTAAAGCATGAGTTTGCACTTTGACATGTTTTTTACCATAGTGGCCTTATCTAATATTTCTATAATAGCGACATGGTTCATATATGTCCACCTATACTTCCATGATACTCCAAAATTCTCATTTCATAATTTCCACAAGTATTTCATGACTATATAATTATAACTTCACATTTTAATATGTTATTTTGTATATTAATGTCATGGAATTTCACATTAATATTAACACTATTAAACACTTAATTATAACATTAATTGCACAAACTCTAACCTTACTAACTTTGGAGATAGACGAGTATCTATGATACTTACCTGAATGCTTCCAAACAATTAATCAAGCTCCCATTAACACCAATCCACCATCAATTAAACTTGAAACTTCATGAACCAACATTTCCCCATTCTCATACAATAAAAAGAATATATCCAATATTAACATATACTTTTTAAGCTTTGTCATGTCATTGCTCAACAAATATTAAACTAATGGAGGTGTAGTAAACCATTTTTTACTGTTGTTGAAGCTTTCTCACACTAGCTTTGTCTTATCTCACAAAAGCTTCATAAACCCTAGGTTGTATTGATGAAATTGATGGAGAAAATGAGCTTAAGGAATTGCTTACATGAAGATTTTAACAAAATCTCTAAGAAATTTTGGAAGAAAGTGAAGAAATAAAGAGGAGAAAAATGACAACCATGGAAGCTAGACTAGCAAGTGATGCCAATGGTTGATGGTTTAATTCCTTCTAAATGCATTTTTCATAATTTCTAACAAATATTGATACCACTTCTATAAGCTTACAAGTCATATCTACATCAACCAAAGTACTCCCTAAGGGAGATAAAACCCCCGAACGGGACAATACCTTTCGTTAAAGATTCAAGACTGTTAAAAATAGGCTATTTCAATTATATTTTTCACAAGAAATTACATAAATATTTATAGACATAGTGAGCCTAACTTAGGAAACTTTACACTAGGAAACATACTAATTCTAGGGATGTTGTACCTAAAAACAGCCTTAAAGTTAGGGATAAAATATTTACAGAATCCTATTTGATACACTCAAATATTCCTTAATTAGGAAACTAAAATCTGACACTCCCCTTCAAGCTGGGAAGTGGATATCATCCATTCTCAGCTTGTTTACTAATTTCTAAAACAACTTCCCAGACAATCCTTTGGTAAGTATGTCTGCTAGTTGACCATCAGTGGACACAAATGGAGTGCAAATTAAGCCACTGTCCAGATTTTCCTTTATAAAATATCTGTCAACCTCAACGTGCTTCGTTTGATCATGTTGAACTGGATTATGTGCAATCTTGATAGTAGACTTATTATCGCAATACAACTTCATTAGACCTTCCCACTCGATCTTCAAATCTTCCAAAATAATTTTTAGCCATAACAACTCACAAACTCCAAGAGCCATCGCCCTAAATTCAGCTTCTGCACTAGATCTAGCCACAGCATTTTGTTTTTTACTCCTCCAAGTCATAAGGTTGCCTCCTAGGAAAGTACAATAGCCCGAGGTTGATCTTCTATCAACCATAGATCCTGCATAATCTGCAACAGTATAGGCTTCAAGGGTTAAATTCTGCCTCTTTTTAAATAGGATTCCTTTGCCTGGTGTGCCCTTTAAGTATTGTAGAATCTGATATACGGCTCTAAGATGTGATTCTTTGAGATTGTGCATAAACTGACTTACAACACCTACTGCATAGGCAATATCTGGTCTGGTATGAGACAAGTAAATGAGGTTCCCCACAAGTCTTTGATATGACCTTTTATCAACTGCTGCATCTTCTAGTGCATTTCCAAATCTGTGGTTCACCTCTATGGGTGTCTCTGCTGGTTTACAGCCCAACTTGCCCGTTTCTGTCAACAAATCAACTATGTATTTTTGCTGAGATATGAATATTCCTTCCCGAGAGTGTGCCACTTCAATACCAAGGAAATATTTTAACTTACCGAGCTCTTTGACTTCAAATTCTTTTACTAGGCATTTCTTTAAATTCTTCATTCCTTCTAGATCATCACCAGTCACTATAATGTCATCAACATAGACTAATAAAGTAGTCACTCCCCCTGAAGATGAGTGTTTTAACTCCCCCTGAAGATGAGTGTTTTACAAATAGAGTGTGATCTCCTTGACTCTGTTTATACCCCAACTTGAGCATTACTTTGGTAAATCTTCCAAACCAAGCCCTCGGGGACTGTTTCAGTCCGTACAAAGCCTTTTTTAGTCTGCAAATTACCTGTCCTGTATTTGGACCGAATCTTGGAGGAACATCCATATAGACTTTCTCCTCAAGATCACCGTGTAAAAAGGCATTTTTGATGTCAAATTGCTGTAATTTCCAGCCTCAGTTGGCAGCTAGTGACAACAACACTCTTACAGTGTTCATCTTTGCTACAGGGGAAAATGTCTCAAAGTAGTCTATTCCATACATTTGAGTGTACCCTTTAGCAACCAATCTTGCTTTGTACCTCTCCAAAGAACCATCTGACTTATATTTCATTGTGTACACCCAGCGACATCCCACTGGTTTCTTTCCTCTCGGTAATTGCACTAAGTCTCATGTCTTATTTTTTTCAAGAGCTTCCATTTCAACTTTCATGGCATTTTTCCAATTCACATCTTCTAATGCCTCAGATACAGTTTTAGTAATGGAGATAGAATTTAGGCTAGTAAGAAAGGTTTTGTGGTTATAGGACAAGTTTTTGTAAGACATGAATAGGTACAAGGGATGTTTTGAACATGTTCTAGTCCCTTTTCTAATAGCAATGGGAAAATCATCTAAATTTGCAGTATTAGAATTCAAAGTAGGTTCAGCAATTACCTCAGGTTGTATAGGAGAAGAAGATGATTGAACTTGCACCGGTGTCTTCTTCCTTGAGTAAACTAGTAAAGGATGGGTAGTGTCCTGAATTCCTCTTGGTGATTTGGGTGTATTAGGCTCTGTTTTAGGTTGTATAGGGGCCATTGTTTCAAGTCGGGCAGGTTGGTTAGTAGGCAAGGACTGAGTGGGAGTGTTTGGTTGCTGGACAGGAGCTGGAATGTGAGTGTTTTGCTGCTGGACAGGAGCTGGAATGTGGGTGTTTTGTTGCTGGACAGGAGCTGGAATGTCGAGAAGAAAGAATTCTTTGTCCTTATCTTCTGTGAATAAGATCTCCCCCTAAAGATAAGGACGAGTAAAGAAATTCTCTTGTTCTGCAAAAGTAACATCTGTTGTTACAAAATTTTTTTTTGTGGCTGGTTGATAACATTTGTACCCCTTTTGAGTGGAAGAATAACCAAGAAAGACACACTTGATAGCTCGTGGATCAAATTTTCCTCTATTTTGAGAATGAACATGTACAAAAGCAACACAGCCAAATATTTTGGGAGTAAGGTTACTTGAAGTATTGAAATTAGGAAAGAATTTTGCTAGAACTTGCATAGGACTTTGAGATTCAAGGACTTTTGTAGGCAATCTATTTATCAAATGAGTAGCAGTTAAAACAACCTCCCCCAATATTGTTTAGGGACATTTTTTTGGAACAAAAGGGCTCTTGTAATAGCTAAAATGTGACCATTCTTTCTTTCGGCAACACCATTTTGTTGGGGTATACTAACACAAGATGACTCATGTATAATGCCTCTTTCCTGGAAATATGTTGAGAGAAATTGATTGAAATAATCCTTGGCATTGTCTGACTTAAACCTTTTTATTTCAGCTCCAAATTGTGTTTTGATCATGTTGTAAAAGGTTGGAAAGACAGACCTTACATCATATTTTTGTTTTAAAAGAAATATCCAAGACACACGAGTACAATCATCAATAAAGGATACAAACCATCGAGCCCCAGAAATATTTGAAATAGTGGATGGCCCCCAAACATCACTATGAATAAGAGTAAAATGAGTGAAAGTTCTTTTATTGCTTACTGGAAAAGAGGTACGTTTATGTTTTGCAAGTTCACTGATATCACAATGAAATTTTTCAACAACCAATCCTTTGAACAATGAAGGAAACATAATTTTAAGGCCTCTAAACGATGGATGACCAAGGCGAAGGTGATAGAGCCAAATTTGGTCTTTATTGGTTTTAATAGATTCAGATATGAAAGATGAAGGTGAGGAATTCAGAGCACTAACTTCTCCACTGGATTCTTCAAGATAGTATAAGCCATTTACTTCCTTAGCATGTCCAATCATCCTCCTCGTATTCTGTTCCTGAAAAAGACATCGATTGTGATAGAAAACCACTTTACAGTTAGAGTCTTTGGTAATTCTTTGAATGGATAAAAGATTGGTAAATAGTTTTGGAGCATGAAGGACATTTTTACGAGTAAGGGTTTTGTTTATAACAATATCACCCTGACCAGCCACTGTGATCACAGAACCATCGGCTACTGTTATTTTTCTACTACTAGGGCAAGGTGTATATGAAACAAATTTTTGTGAGGAGTGGGTCATGTGGTCCGTAGCTCCTGAGTCAATGACCCAAGAAATTTTGGTGACTGTATCTGAGATTTTAGAATCTTAAGAAGAGGATATACCTGAAAAAGCCAAACTACAAGTACCTGTTGAAGAAGTTTTTTCCAATGATCCCAACAAATTTTTTAACTTCTCAATTTCTTCTTTATTGAATTCAACAGGTGATTCCTGAGAATTATTTTTTCCATCCAGCTGTCTTGCTATATATGCTCGTCCTTGTCCCTTTGGTTGTCCACCTTTTTTCTGAAAAATTTGTATTTGTTGTTTGTGGCTTCCCATAGAGTTTCCAACGTCTTTCTTTAGTGTGACGGGCCTTTTTACAATAGGTGCACCATACGGAATCCCTGTTAATAGGCTTTGTACGTTCTGTCTGTCTATTGTCTTCACTCTTTGGCTGCTCCAGGCCAAATTTCCTCTCACTTACAGCTTTTGTAACCAAGGCTGAACTATCCACTTGACTGTTCTCAACCATAACTCCTCTTCTTCCTTCCTCAGCACGAACAATTGCAATTGTCTCATTTAGTGATGGTAGTTCCTCTTTTCCAAGTATTTGAACTCTTACTGCATCAAACTCAACATTTAGTCCAGCAAGAAAATCATAAATTCGATTCTTTTCAACGAACCTTTTCAGGAGTGCTGCATCTTCACTGCAATTCATTTGAATGCGCTGGTAATGATCCATCTCTTGCAATAAACTTTGCAACAGATTGGAATACTCCGTGATTGATCGACTTCCTTGATTGGTAGATGAAATCTTAGTCTTGATTTCATAGATTTGAGCAGCATCTCGAACTTTAGAATAAGTCTGTTTCACAGCTTCCCATATTTCTTTGAATGTGTTAAGAAACATGCATGTATCACTGATTTCTGGCATCATAGAGTTCCATAACCAAGACATTACCATAGAGTCTTGTTCATCCCAAGCATCAAACTTAGGATCTCCTTCTTTAGGTCCAATTCCGAGTAAGTGACTTAGTTTTCCTCTTCCCTTCAAGAACGTACGAACCAGTTGAGACCACTACAGGTAATTTTTCCCATTTAGCCTGTAGGCTACTTGGATGTTCTGAAACTCACTTGTTGGGTTTGAGTTGTTCACAGAAACTTCTGAAACATCCCCAGTGTTACTGATCTTGACAGTTTCAGTCATGTTTCGTTTGAACAAATTTTACAAGCTTGAGGACTGGTTGGAATCAGGAAAAAAATCGCCAGACAATGAAAAAAAAATCCCAAAAATCAAACTAAAAAAGCTCTGATACCATGTTAAAAACAGGCTATTTCAATTATATTTTTCACAAGAAATTACATAAATATTTATAGACATAGTGAGCCTAACTTAGGAAACTTTACACTAGGAAACATATTAATTCTAGGGATGCTGTACCTAAAAACAGCCTTAAAGTTAGGGATAAAATATTTACAGAATCCTATTTGATACACTCAAATATTCCTTAATTAGGAAACTGAAATCTGACAAAGACCAACCTCCCTTTAACAAGAACCGTGATAAAATATGTAAATGTTAAGGGCTAATTTTATTATTATGCAAAAAAGAAAAAAAGCCACAATTCGACAGAAGAGTGACAACAAAAATTCAATGTGAATAATATTGGTGGCGAAATTGAAAATTTTAGAATTGAATGACCAAAACAAAAAAACACTAGTACTTGAATGACGAGTGAAATAATAATGAAGATGATAATATACATAAAATCACCTAAGATGAGAAAATTTTTGAAGAATCAACACAACACAACACAAACCCCAACAAAATCTTATGTTCCCCTCACGGTTACAAGATTTGAAACAAAAAGATTGCATTACCAGTCTATATCACTACAAGTTGTGAGATAAAGTTTCTGAGAGTTAAAAGAAAAAGGAAAGGTGGTACATGAATATCTTCAGCATCTCTGGATCAATCATCCTCACAAATCGCGAGGGAAATTGCTGACTTGCCCCTCTTCTAAAACATCTTTGTTGTTTATCTTGTAAGCTATCCTTATGCGCATGACCAACGATTTCTGAAAGTTAAAATAGATAAAAGAGTAACTAAGCCTCTCTAAAAGATCCTTGAAAGATGGATACCATCGAGAGATTAACATTATGAAAATATTAGTTCATGGCATATTTCCCAAACAAAGTTAGCCTAAACCACCCTTTTCTTCTAAAGGATAAAACATGCACATGCAAGCATCGTTCCGTTGATACAGGATAAATCTAAGATAAATACTTATTAAAGTTAAAAAGTAATAAAGAAGGCCAAGCAAGCATTGACAAACTAACTATAGTGCAAAAAACATGCTTAGTCAAAGTATCACTTTGATTCTGTCAAGTGCTTAATCCCTATGTTCAAAAGTTTAAAAATTGCTTTTATATGATAAAACAATCATAAAAAGCTGCTGCCACAACATGCCAGTTAGAAGAACAGAGAGCACCACTAACAATATCATAGAGCAACTTAACCAAGACTATATATACACATATATAATCATTTACTCAAAACTCGGTACATACCTTCCCATGTTGGCTATTAGTGACTTTCATGCTTTGAGTGATGGACCCATTACCACTTGCAGGCAAAGTGTTGCTACTAGCAGGATCCAGATGCAGCTGAAGAAACTGCCGAGTTTAAAAGGAGTAAGTGTATCAGCATCACTAGTATTCAAAGAAGTATGCAAAATTCTACATAATAACTCACAATTTTCAATTATTATTTTCAAGCAACGTATCAATATTATAGATTTTGTGAAATAATGAAGCCTAGATTTTAGGAACTATCCAAACAAGGCCAAATAGAGGTATTCTTGAGGCATACAGAGAACTAGTAGTGAGGACAGTCTTTAAGTTGCAAATTGCGAAGTTCATAGACTGTCACATAAATCCATGATAATAAAGCAACAGAGAGAAAACTGATAATGCAAAATCCACCTCTAGCAGATGGCACTGGAACACAATTATAAATCCAACTCAATGATCATTTTTAAGCAACATGTCAATATTATAGATTTCGTGAAATTAATGAAGCCTAGATTTTAGGAACCCTACAAACAAGGCAAAATAAAAGTATTCTTGGGGCATATAGAGAACTAGAAGTGAGGAAAGACTTTAAAGTTGCAAAGTTCTTAGGTCATCACATATATCCATAATAAATTAAGCAACAGAGAGAAAACAGTTAATACAAAATCCACCTCTAATAAATGGGACTGAAACACGGTTGTCAATTTCTATACTATTATGCACATCAAGCTCATAAGTGACCATCTTAAGTTACCTTAGGAACTGCCGCCTGGAAAAGAAAATCATTATAAACATTAGGTGACAGATTTGTAAAAATAGCCTGGATCAAAGTTGTTTGTGGGTTTCCTGGTTGCTTTGAGATGTTGAATGTCATCCTTAAAGTGCTGCTCTCATATGCAACTAATGAAGGATAAGCTGGTCCATTTTCCTCTGCGAACAAAATGAGAACATATAACTACTTTGGCAACTGCAAAGGCTACAACATCTGCCATGGAATTCTAAACTTTAAAATTTACCCTTCTTTTGAGGACTAGGGCCAAACCCGTCCAATAAATCCATCATTGGAGCAGGACTTGCAGAAGTGGCATTTGGAGAAAGTGACGTAAGTGATGCAAGGCCATTTAAATTGGCAAGTGATGCTTTGTCATCTTGAATGGAGGACAATATATTAGATGCAGGTGAGCTGCTTTGTGCAGGAGGAGATGTTCCAATTGACAAAAGATCCAGCAGAACATCTGTGCCAGCTTTTGGAGGCTGACTTGTGCCTAAAAAGTAGGAGACAAAATCAGCCTTCTTTTTAATCAACGGGGTAGCAGCAATGCTGATAATATTTCACTTTAACTGTGAACAGTATATTTAGGATTTTAATGCCTATGCAATACAAAGTTTTATTACAATGACTAGGAGATTACTTATTTTCTTTTAACATTGTTACACACCTATTATACATTCAAAACCAATTTGGAATTCATAATATATTGATAGGGAAATCAAATTTAAAAGTGACTTATCCTTTATGGAATAATCCAAAGAGTTGGTTTAAGTCAAAAGTTACAGGCATTTTCCTGAAAAATTGTCCACTATGATTATCGATGGATGCTCAACCAGATAAATAAAAAGACTAAATACTTGGTTCTTGAACAGATTTATTAGTTATTATCCTGAAAATGCTAGTGTCAGGCACTAACGCTGCAAAATCCTAAGGAGCATGAACAATAAGGTAATTCAAAACATAACCACATGCTTGAAAAAGTAAAAATCACTTAAATGCTTCTCAAATGTGCACCATTACGCATCCAACTTACCTGGTGGTGCAGAAGCAGGGGATAAATCAACACCAAGAAGATCCTGAAGAAAATCACCACCAGAAGAGCTAGGTGCAGGGGCATCATCTGAACTTAGGTCAAGTAAGTCTGCAACAGGAGCTGCAGCTGGTTTAGCAATTCCATTTGGAAGATTACGTGCTGTCCCAGTGGAAGTTGAAACAGATGTCGGCAAAGAGCCAGCTCTCCTTCCACTGAAAGTTGCCTCATCCAAAACTGGCATCCTTTCAACCAGTGCAGATCTGTACAAATTCATCCATCAGCTTTTGTGTTTCACAACTATGCTATGTTGCTGGAAGCCTTCTAAAAGTCTATGAGGTACAACTAAAAAAGTTCAAAATTAATTATACCTAATGTTCTGATGCTTCTGAAGAATACAATTAAATTCAATAGATCTCTGTTGCAACTCAAGCACAAAGCTTCGTTTATTCTGGAGTATTATATCCTTGATCCTCCTGAAGATACCAATCAATTAAAATTTATTTTCCTCGTGCTAGATAAATGAAAAACAAAAAATCTTCAATTACATCAGGCAGAATTTTCAAAAATAATTATGGACAGTTAAAACAATTTGCCAAGAAATGAATTCAAGTTAGATCACGTTTATAACAATTAGGGTTAGAATCTGTGTGTTGCTTTGGTATTATTGTCCGCTTGAGGACAACTTTTAGAACTATAGATATAAAAAAAAACAAATAGAATACCAAAGTACAAATCTAATCCATTATATGCAAAATAAGTAAAGATGGATGTACAACTTCAAGTCCTTCAGATTATATCAATATATAACTTATATAATAGAATACAAACATAACAACTCATCCAATAAAATTTAACTTGTAAAACCATTTGACATTTTATTCAATTTTTTACCTGTAATTTACCAATACAATAATTTTTATTTGATAAGTTAGAAACAAATTTTAAAAATAAAAATAAAAATTTAAAAAAAAAAAACCAGAACTAATCATAATTTGGTATGCGACAAAAAATGAGTTATTGAAATAGTGGCACAACGAAAATGACACGAAAATTATTTGAATGATGCAAATATAAACATGGCACAATATAAAAAGCAATTACGACATGAAAATATATGACATGAAAAAATATATGTACATGTTGAAATTTATAAAAAGCAATGACGACACTGAAGTAGAAGTTATTTGAATGATGCTAATTGGACGGGTGATTTCGGACACAATATAAACATGACACAAAAACAATACAATGCGAAAAAATAACACTAACACAAGAGAAAACACTAATAAGTCAAAGTCTGCATAATATAAAATATTGATCTATCAATTATATATATGTGGTACCAAGAATTTGATTATAATAGGAAACAGTAACACATACAACATGTGCTACTTAATTTTTTTTTTTTTCAGAATGTGGAAATGTCTGACATGACAATAAACAAATAACATAAATAAGCACAACACAATTAGGGGCGGGCCAGGCAGGGGGGATAACACAACACAAATGCTTCATTGTTCAAATTTTTAATATAATGTGTCAAAGTTATATATTACCTTAAATACGATTATAATATGAAAAAACAACACAAATATAACAAGTGATGATTATTTAAAAATATGAAAAATCAAGGAAGCTTTAAAATGCTTGCCATGTGGCAAACAAGAATTTCTCAACAATTAGGGTTATTTGAATCGATCATCATACAGCATGTAAAAAAAAATTGTGAGTTATTTGAATTGGCAATTTTGAATATGAGAATTAATTAAAACACAATATGAAACGAAACTATAACACAAGCACGAATGTTCAAACATGCCCAAAAAAATATATAAAACAAGTTATTACCTTAGATAAAATTATGAACAGACAATAAACGCAACATGAATAAAAAGATCTCTCTTTCTCTTTCTTTTCTTCTTTTTCTCTTTACTAGCAATAGTAATAACCATTTAATTGCAAAAGCAATTGATGATGAGATTACTTTTATTTTATTTATAAGATGTCAAAATATCTGCTTAATAAGACTTTCCCTTTTTAACCCTAACAAAGGTAAGCTAGTGGAAACGTGTGTAACCATGGGGAATGAGTCTGATAAATGAAAAATGTGTGTGGCAAAACATTAACATACTCTGAACAAGAAGGAAAACGAGAAGAGAGCTTTAACAGAGCAATCAAAGCCATTGCTTTAGTAGTGAGATCGGAATTATGGCGCTTAATAGAAACCTCTAAAGCATCCACAGCATCAGACTCTGTTACCTGCAGTATAGGAGGAATGTAGAGTGATAGGACTAAGCATTCAATTTACATAATGCAGCCACTGCACAAATGAGCAGGATCCTGACATGGACTTTCAGCTAAGCATATAGCAGGTTAAGAATCTCTTTAGTTTAAAAAATATATTGGATTTATGTGATTCCACAAAAAAGACTCAAGAGTAACATAGAAATCCATTGGTTGACAGTTGACACCCATTATTACATTCGACTAAAAGCAAACTGAAATTATTTCAACCAGAAATAATATAAAAAATACTTAAACAAGATGGTTGGGATAAAAAAAAAAAAGGTATTTTGCTATGCCTTGTCAAAAGGAGAATGGTTCCTTGCCTATTTGTAAATCTGTAAAATCACATTACCCATAAACCCAAATCAGTGCCATGCTTGGTCCAGACTATTTTGATTAATTGTGTATTTAGAACAGATTTGTCCCTAGGTAGCCAAAAGGTATTTGATTGTTATAAGAAATTCAGTTATACCACTTTAAAATATAAATGAAAGTTCCACAAGAAAATTCTACACTCTTATGAAGCACATGATCAGTTTACATGTACCTTACTACCAATTAAACAAACAATCCAGTTACTGGTTCTATTTACCACTTCATTACATAAAGTCAATTTAACAGCAACAAGTCACAAGTCTTTATGTCTTAAACTTACAAAAATCTTTAATGAAGCTGAAAGGGATCCTAATAAACTTCCAGCAACAGAAGATTCTGCTAAACAAACTCAAATTCACATAATACAGCCAACTATCAGCTGTTTTTCCCTCTTTTTCTGAGGATGAAGAAGTGCGACATGATTACCTCAACTGCTTGCAAACTAACCTATGGATAAGGATGCACTTACAGTTATTGGCTCTTCAATATCAAGCATCCCGACATTATTCACCAACATGTCACCATATTCACCAATACACCAAACTGCAACTCGAACAAGGGTTTCCTAATGAAAATATCAATTTGCATTTGAATAATTAAGCAGATAAGAATACAAATTTAGACATAAAATCCAAAATAAACAGAAGAACACCTGTTCTGCTGATGTTTGGAATGCTCTGTACAATGCCCTGACTGAATATCCATGGAGATCAGAAGCATTACTTATGACAACAATAAGGGCATGCCACACTTCATCCTTAACAAAATTTCCAGCCTACTAAGCAAAGGATTAATATCAGTACTCTTGGACCAAAATAATTTCTAGAAACGTTGAAAGAACTAAAAAGATAAATAACAAAAAATGCAAGTACCCAAATGTGACAAAATTTCATCCTCAACCCCTTTTTTGTTGACTAATTAGGAATTCTCAAGTAGAAATGAGAACAAGAATCCAACAGATGGAGATTCTGAAACCAAACAAGGATAAAAGAACAAGCGTTCTATTACTTGAATGTTGGCCAATGGCCGAATCTCCTTTTGTTTTTAAGTGACACTTAAGTTTCATCAATAAAAAGAAAAATTGAAGGCAAAATTAGAATATAGTAGTGGTTAGATAAACCACTACTGGTTATAAAACTAGTTCCACACTTCCAGCAAATTATAATGCCTACTCTACCCAATTGCTTTCCTAACATGCAAATTCAGTAAAAATTAGGCCAGCAACCAATTACAAGTCCAAAAACCATTGACCTGGCTACTTTTCTGGATCAAAACCACAAGTTCTTTGCAAATGACTAGTAGTAGTGGCTTGAAGTTTCATAGGATTTCATCAATCACATTAATAAATCCTCACTTAGAAAAGCATCAGAATCCTCCGGCATTAAAGTCCTCGATATCTACATTGGGATCACACCTCACAATCATAAACAAAACCAAAAGGACCAATATCATACCAGAATCCATTCCAAGTTACAAGATGGGCACATACAAATTGCAATGGCCCAGCAAATTTTCAGGTCTAAGCCACCATTTCTCAACAGCGAAAAGCTTAAATTCAAAGTTCTTAAGTAATGTGAGGCTTATACAGTTTTCACCGGTGATGTTTACTTCAATTTTTCGTGGGATGGAATATCCCATTTTCAGCCTTTGATAGTTAATTCACTCAAAGGCAACAAGCAGCAGAAGTCACAGCTGAGACTGGTCCCATCACTAAATTTAACTTGAAAAATGAAGAGGGTGGGCTTATGCATTTGACAGAAAATTGGGCCAAAATTTCAACCCCCACCCCAAAAAAAAAAAAAAAAAAAGAAATAATATATCCAGTTATTTTTTAAGCATCACATAAATAAGATGCAATAATGTGCTTCCCTTTCATTTGCAAGTATTTATACGCAACAAGATCAGATGATTAACAAAGATGCCTAATAATCAAAAGAGTAAAGATGAAGACATGTTTTACCCCGTTACTTAATGGACACTCACAAAACATTGTCATATTAAGGATTGAAATAATAAGCACATCAGTGAAACAAAATCTGATAAGAACATTTAAGAAAATGTAGTACTCTGCAACACCAACTGGGACAAAGACTGCAACGGATGCAACTCAAAGAAGAGAGAAGACAGTAGAAAAAAGCAGAAAGACGGACAGGTATGAATTCTGTGGAATATAAAAAAGTAAACATCTTACTCCAACTACAGAACAAAGCTATGAATGACAAACATACCTCGGAAAGAACCTTGAGCATCTGATCAATGTACCAAATTTTCTCTGGGGAAAACCTGACGTAATTGAAATGATTGTTAATCAACTGGACAACGATCCAAAGTAATTCCAAGTGAATATTTCAGCATCCCTCCATCAGCCAGAATAAAAAGAAATTGTCCAATAAACCAGAAGACAGTATCATCCAACATTAAGAAGATGATTAAAGGAACCTCAATAAGTTTAATAAAGTTGGCAATCCGTTAAAATCAACTATGTCAAATAAATGTATGAAAGAATTTCCTTCACCAGGAGTGATAACCCATCCCTTTAAACTTCCCTAAAAATTAAGTTGGACAAAGGATTATACACCGCAGATACAGATAGAAACATCCATGTATGCATGTACATATGCAAGCACAAACATTATACATGAAAATACAGAGCGAAGAAGAGAGAGCATATAGAAGAAAATTACAAAAATATAGCATAAAAGAAAAGGCAAAGTAGCACCTCTTAACTCTTATTAGACTAACAAATAGCAGAACTTACTTTTCAACAAGAGAGCAAATCTTGGCAGTAAGAACTCCCTTAAATTCTTGATCACTTGCTTCCAAATATTCAATTAACTCTTTAGTCAAAGGCTTCACATTGCTTTCATTCACCAGCAAGTATACAAGGTCAAGTGCCTTTTTTCGAATTGAAGCATCTGAATCCTGGAAAACAAAATGTCCAATCAAAAACTTCTTCAACAGCTGAAAACTCACTTTTTTGACAATAGTGGCACTTGAGAATAAAATCAGAGTTCAATTCAAAGCAACCAAGAAAATGCTGGCAACTCTTTTTTTTTATTTGTTTACCACTGCTCAAATTTAGGATCTCTACCCAATTCCTATTCCAACCTACCCCTGACCCAAGCCCAAGGCAGATACTGGAAATTACTATATCTCCAAAATTGAATCCCTAATATATCCAAATACCAATCAAAAGTGACCAACCAAACAATAATAACGGTCACAATTCCTTTTGACAACAAAGAATTTATCCTCAATGGAAAAAAAAAGATCAAGTGATATCTAAAGAGTTAATTAATCCTCACAGCTTTTTTAGCTAAGTCTTATTCCATCACATACGGGATTCACCTAAAAGTAAAAAATAAATGACAACCAAAGAAACTGGGTAGACAAAAGGAAAGCAAAAGCGAACTGCTTGACTGCTTCTTTAGCAACAACTAAATCAGACCTATTATAATCAAGAAAATGAAATCTAATATCCTCAGGCCGAACCTTTACACATTCCAAAATTGTTGCCCTATGTCTCTGCACTGCTTGAGCATCCACTGTAATAGCCTTCATAAGCATATTTAATGCAACATATCTGAAAAACATGCAAGGCTCAGTGTCATAATATAGTAAAGCAACAAAGAAAGTGTAGAAAGTGGCATGAAAAATCAAGATAAGATTTGAAAGAAAATACCTGATATTGTTGTCACGATTTGACAAGAATCTTCCCAATATATTGATGGCAAGCACACGTAAGCCACCATTATCTTCAATGCTCATAATGGTTCCAACACATTCATAAAGAATAGCATTTCCGGCGTTTTTATTTGACTCGATTTTTGTTGCTACCTAGAGAAAAATGTGACCACAGAACCTTAACTTCATTAGGAAATGAAATCTTGTTGAAGACCCATGAAAGGAGTTTTCTAAATGTTTAGCTTCAAGTCATTTTCCAGAATTGAGATTTTAAAAGCAATATCCACTGTACTACAAATAGTACAATCTTTTCAATTAACACGCTCCAAGCAATCTCATCAAGGTACTTCTCATGTGAAGGAGCAAAATTTGAGGAATGCCCAGTTTATTTTCTACCAAGGACAAAACTTGTATTTTTTTCATCATGCAGTACTATCTTAAACCATGTTTTTTAAGAGAAATATCATTCCTCAATAGAGCAATCTTTTTTTCCTATTTTCTTTACAAACATCTAATAAGAAAATTCAGTGTTCCACAGACAATGAGCATGCACATGAAATTTACCGCAAAAGAAAAAAATACCGAAAATGAAGAACTTAATGTTGTCAAAATGAAAATCAAAACAAAAACCTCAATGCAGTTAATCATTGGTGAGAGAAACAATATAGGGATATGCATTATGCTTAAATACTTCTTTCATGAATTTGACAATATTACAAAAATAGAGATAGCCACAACATACCTGAGCAAGTATGTCATTCATACAGTCACTAGCATCAGCATCTCCTTGGCCCAATATCCGCAGAAGCTTAAGCAATCTTATATGAAGGAAAGGATCTGTAATGCCAGCAATGTCATACTCAGGAGCATAGGGACTGTTTGCCATATCCTTCAGAGTTTTGACCAAACCTTCAGTACATTTCTGCAGTGATGATAAAAGAAGCTATTATCACAATTAGAAAGTTGATGCATTATCCATTTTTGACAAGTTTCTTCCCACTGAAGTCCACATATATGATTCAGTTCAATCTTTAAATGATACAAAAAAAGGACCCTGTTTTTGCATGACCCTAAAGGCCAAAACAAGTTCGTAAGTCCTATAAACCAAATTGTAAAATTAACCTGAAGCATCTTAGTATCAAAAACCAAAGGATAGCCAACAGTTTAGGACATAACACTAGTAAACCTGATCCCTTTCTTCAATGCTTTCGATGGTAAGTACTCTCCAGCCAAAACCAGAACAAAGGATTGCTGGTAGAGTAGAGACGGTCCAAACAAGCAAAAGAAAGAAGTAATATTTACAAAAATTTCTTAATTATGGCTTTTTCTTTCGCAGGGTTAGAAAATGTTTTTATATGCTCAATGAAGTGTTTGTCTTTCTGATGCTATAGCTATATTCTTATAAATCCATAACCAAATTACCTCTCTAAAATATTCAAGGGCTTCCGAACTGACTTTACATAGATCGGTACAAAGTTGAATTCCTGTTATTAGGACTCCATGATGCTTTTCTCTAAGGAGTGAAGCAGCAGGATTTATAAAGTTTTCAGCAAGGTCTGGAACTTTTTTTATGATCCGTATGGAGCACAATGCTGCCTACAAAAAACAGATAGAGTCAAGAGGAGTCAAAGATTGAAGTCAGATCGCTCAAGAAAAGACAACCTAAAAATTATCAGATAATGCACATGATGAGAATTCATGAACAAATGCAAGTTGGCATGGCCAGAAAGAAAAGAAGAAAAGAAAGTCAGTATGATCAAATTAATCCTCCAACAGGATAACAAGTAGTTGTTTATGAACCAATTTAGTACATCAAAATGCCTTCAGAGAATGGCTGGAAACAGTCAACAGATGCCATTCCCTTGAATGAGTATGTGCAGCAAATTCTCCTGCTTAAGATAAATGGGCAGAGAAAGATCCGGATTTCATGGAAGTAGCAGGCATATGAAGGTTGCATAATTAAAACATACATTTTGAGGTCTTAGTCGTGTGGCATGTGGACCATGGATTCACATGGATGTTTTTAACCTTTGCATTGACAAGATTACAAAGGTATTATTGGAAACAAATAAATAACAAAACCATGATACTTGAAGAGCTCAACAAAAAAATCAAAACTTTCCAACTCCCGTAGAAGAAAGGACGAGGAAGAAAGTACCTTTAAGAGGGATAATTAGCAATTTTTAAGCTTGTTAAATTCACAAATCCTGAAATCAGCCTCCCTTTTCCTCCTTTATTTTAAATCTCATTGAAACAAAAATCAGTGGCCAACAGGCCCTTGAATAAAGAATAGAACACACTTACTTTCTTCCGGATATTTGGATCTCGAAACTGCAGCAATCTTTCTACTTCTGGTGCAAGGTCACGGGCCATTTCAGCCGAACAAATATTTCCCAAAGCACAGAGAGCAAGTCCTATAATATACTGGTTTGAATGATTGAGATCTCTGCATATAAGTTAAGGTTTCTGAAAAACTAAACCATATCTCTCCATTTTCTTATTTTTACCCTTGGTAACACCAGCCTATCAGGGACAATGTTATTCATAGAGAAAAGAAATGGTAAAAGGGAAAAGGAAATGGGAACAAATAAAGCTTGAGAAAGTCTACATGTAGGATACTGCTTTAATGAATTTGTTACCAACATCAGAACCTCTTGTCTTTCATCAAGAAGCAACATAAGACCAAGATATCCAATCCTCTTCTCTGGAAATCCAGAAGACGCAATCAACTTCAGGCACTCCATTTGGCCAAAATGAGTTGGATATCCAAGCATGTGAATGAACATGAGCTTCGCCAGGTTACGGTGCCTATAGTCTTGATCATTTTCACTAATAGCAGCACGAATAGCAGCACACTCTTTCCTTACAACAGCACGTTCTTCTGCTGCAGTTTTGCAAGAACGTATAGCCCGTATCATGTCCCTGCATTGGAGCAGTAAGTACAACAGTTTCAACTGATATGCATATAAACTAAAGTCAAGTCAATCGTTCAGATCCATTGATATAACTTGGAGAAGAAAATATACAAAATATGTGGTCAATAATTTGATTATTTCAAACAGGGCAAAAGGTGTTTTGGGGGGGGGGAGCTTAGTCCCTGAATTGTTTAGGGAGAACAAAAGTGTTCTTAAAAACCAGCAAGAAATCCATGATCCTCTTTTCTTTTCCCCAAAAAAATTACATATAACTAAGAGATCCCATTTTGCAATTTATACCAAAATGTTCTTGTCAACAATTTCTGGAACGCACTACTGAACTACGCATGGGAAGAATATCAGGATATAAATCATTTGATGAATAAAGACAAGGAGGTTGAGATCTTTATATCCATAAAATATGGATGAAATTCAGTAAACTAATGCAAAGAACCGACTTAGAATTCCCTAACAGGGAACGGAGGTTATCATTTGCAAATTTGTTTAATCATACTAAATTTATATAGAGAAAGATACAACTATTCAGTTACATTGCAACAGATACAATCACCTAGCAGCCTACACAAGGAAAAGTAAAAAGAGAATTCAACTTTGCGATAGTTTCCTAAAAGTGTGATAAGTGCTACAAATCAGTTTGAACATATAACCACCAGAATTACAAGTACAACTGTACAACCAGGATATTCTTATTGTACCTTTGGTAACCATATTGGAGGATACTTACGTACATGACTACATTGACTATATTTTATATCTAAATTGCCACTAATTACTGATGTTTAAAGGTTCAAGATCATATAAATATCCCAAAATGCTGTATAACTTACATATCTATGGTGCAAGAAGTTGAGGAAGTATGGATAGTAAACTGGTGGATGTTTTCGTTTCCTCTCTAGAAATTTGTACCTTAAGCACCAATGGTATTTGGCGCATCATTCGATATTACCAATATTCATGAAAACAATAGATCAAGCTATTGTCAAACCCATTACTATATGAATATGCTATAACTTCAAATATTTCTACATTTTCACCCATAACTGCAACTAATTCAAAGCCAAGCTAGCTTGAAAAATGGAATTATGAAACCGAAATTCCTAACAAACTCCATTCGGCTCTAAGTTCAGACGCAATCATCTTTTAAGTAGCACTAACTACAACCGAACACCATAAATTTCAATCAAGGAATCAAAACAAATTGCACAGAAGCCCAGCTCTTTTAATCGAAAAACCAATACATTCAAATAAAAACCATCGTGTTCTTGATCTGACCTTCAAATTAAAAGGAAAAGGGAGGACAAAAAGAATAAATTGCAACGGAAGGAATTGATGCTCACCGTAGACGAGTACCGGACGAGAAAGGATTCATGATTGGGTCCAGGGTTGAAAGTTTCGTAGAGAGCTCGAATCAGATCCAATCAATTAAACGCTTCAAATAAATCAATCAACGAACTACGGCTGCACGGAATTAAACCGAATTTCTTTTCAAATCTAAGATCTGCAGTTGAAGATCCAAAAGTTGGAATTCGGAGATCTAAGAAGAGTAAAGCAGGCAGAGATTTGGATCTGAACGACAAAGAAAACGAACTCTCTGTTCTCCTTTTATTTTCTTCTTTTTTTCCCAGTGACAATGAAAATGCTGCCTGCTTCTTTTGTCTGTGTAAAACAATTTTTAAAAAAAAAAAGAATAATGATAACTAAATTATCAAAAAAAATGTCGTGATTTTTATTTTTATTTGAACTCGGCCTTTTAAGATCCAAAACCTCAGCCCAATTATATCAAAACCATATTCGTAGATTTAATTGTCATATTTTTATAAAGGCTTAAATATGCTAATGCCCCCTGTACCCTATTAAAATTTAAAATTTTGTCTCTACATTTTAATTTTGAGACATTGAGACCTTGTATTTTTTATCTAAAAGTCTTGGTCTTCTCCCTAACTTCACCATTAAAGTTAATGGTGCTAAAGGTAAAATAACTCTTTTAGCCCTTAACATTTAGAATTTTTTTATCAATTTGATCATTATCCTTTAAAAGTACATTAAAATTTTAAAAATTAATTTATTTTCATATTTTAGATAAAAAAAATATAAAAATTAAAAAATATAGTTTCTAAAAAAATTAAAAAATATGAAAAAAATTAAAATATTTAAAATTCAAAATATAAAAATGACTTTAAAAATATAAACAAACATTCCAAAATTTAATGTTATCTAAACCAAATTAGACCGGCCAATTGGATCGGGAACCGGTTGGGATATCGATCCAAATAAGTTAAAAAATCGGTTGACCCACGAACCAATACGGACTAGTTGAGCCAATAGTTGAACCAATTTTGAACGAGTTTGACCAATTAGTTCCCAAAACAACTGGCCTGAATGATTCAAAGAAAATAAATTATTAAAACATCAAAAATAAAAATATTAAAAATATATAAAAATTTGTTCAACTTTCAGTTCAACTGATTCTTTAGCTCAATTCAACCAATTCATATTGGTTCACAGATCAACCAATTTTTTTACCATGGACCGATACCTCAACTGGTTCTTAATCCAATCGATCCAGTTTAGTTTAGATAACATTGAATTTTGAGATTTTTTTAAATTTTACAAATATTTTTAGTTTTGAATTTTAAAGAGTTCTTTTTCATATTTTCTTTTTATACTATATTTAATTTTTTTTGTTAAAATAAGAAATACATATTTAAATTTTTTTAAAAAAAATTTACATATTTTTAAAGGGTATGAAACAAATTGACAAAAAACTGTAAATGTTGAAGCTAAAAAAGTTTTAAAATGTTAAAAATACTGGTTGACCCGTAAATTAGTATGGACTGGGTGAACGAGGCTAAAAAAATTAGTTGAACTATCAATTGAACCAATTTTTATAATTTTTGATTTTTTTTATTTTATTTTTAATAATTTATTTGCTTTGAATCGATCAAATCGATTTTTTAACACAGTTGAACCAATTCGTAGCAATTCACAGCTGAACCAAATTTTTATTTCTCAATGGACCAATACCCCAACTGTTCCCACTCCAATTTAGATAACATTGAATTTTTAAATTTTTGTTTATATTTTTAAAATGATTTTTATTTTTTGAATTTTTAAGAATTTTTATTTTTTCTTAATTTTTAATTTTTTTAAAAATTATATTTTTTTATTTTTTAAAAGATTATATTTATTTTTTATTTTTTTTAAAATATAATTTTTTAATTGTTATGTTTTTGTAAAATATGAAAAATAAAATATTTTTTAAAAAAAATTATGTACTTTTAAAGGGTAAGAACCAAATTGACTAAAAAAATTGTAAATGTTGAGAGCTAAAAAAGTTATTTTGTCTTTGACATTGTTAGCTTTAACAGCAAAATTGAACGGCGGGATCAAGATTTTAAAATCAGAAAAGTATAAGGACTCCATGTCTTGAAATTGTAAGGACTAAATTTTAAATTTCAAAAGAGTATAAAGACCTTTAGCGTATTTAAACCTTTTTATAAATCTATTTATTTGTATTTATTTGCGATGCATGAATCGATTGTATATATTAAATTTATAATACTCTTATAACATTAGTTTTTTTTAATTTAATGAATTTCTAAAAAATAATTAATAATTTGTAATTATAAAATATTTTTAAAAATATTTAACTAATTTGTAAAAGTATTTTTCATAAATTTCTAAAACCCACTCATAATAGTGTTAATTTGAGAATATACGAGTTAGAATTTTTGAAGTAAATAAAATAAAAATTATTAGGTATTATTTAGAAAGCTACCTAGTAATTGGATTTGGATGTAATTACTTATAATTACACAAATGTGACATGTTTGGATAACCATTGTAATTGATGGGTTCCATCGAATTAGGTGTAATTGGAGTACCTAATTACACTTTTCAATTCTTAGGGGATGATTAAAATTGGAGTAATTACACATATAATAATACCCAAATCTAATTTTAAAAATCTATTTCTATAAAATTTATAAAAATTATATTATAAGTATGAACACATATAAGTGTTTGGGATGGTTATAGCCAAAAAAAATTATAATATAATTTGTGTATTTTATAAAGTTATAACAAAAAATTTATATTATTTAAATCCTAAAAAATTCTGAAGTTATTTTAAAAAATAATTTATATGGAACATGCGTCGTATTTTGGAGGAAACAGAGTTGACATCATGACAAAGAATAGTTGACATCCTGATGACACGACAACAACGTCCCGACGAGAAGAATCGTCACGTCTTGACGATGGAAAGAATGACATTCCGACAAGGAAATATGCCACGTCACGACGTGGCGACTTGTTCCCTACTAAATTGGGTTTCTTCTCCTAGTTAAACTTTACTATCTTTTCCTAGTCTAACTCTGATTATTCTAGGGATATTTTAGTCATATATTCACACGAATTTTAACATATAAATAGGACTTTTAGCAACCCTACAGAGTTCGATTCAACAACACAATTAAGAGAGCTTTGTGAGAATTTCGGGAGAACTTTGTATTTTGGGTTTGAGCTTGTTTATTATTTCTCCATCTTGTACTCCTCTTCAATTTTTTCCATTCTAGTAAAGTTTCTTTTGCCCATGGTTTTTTTATCCTCTTTGGAGGTTTTTTCACGTAAATATTTGTATCTAATTTTTCTCTATTCGTTCTTGTTCGTCACATAATTTGGGTTTATCCTAACAAATTGGTATCAGAGTCAAATTTGGTTTTCGCATTCAACCTATTCAGAGATGACAATGAGGTAATATCGAGAAGTTTGATAGGGTCCCAAATTTTAATTTCTGGCAAGTTCGAATTACGAAATTCTAGTTCAGAATGATCTGAAAAAGGTTATTACATGGTAAAAACCTGCAGATGTGAATCAAACAAAATGGGAGGAGCTTCATGAGAAGACTCTGTCAACAATTCAATTGTGTTTCATTAACAATGTGTTGCAGGAGGTGCTTACAAAAAAAAATTGCAGTAGCCTTATGGAAGAAATTAGAAGCCCTTTACATGATAAAGTCTCTCACAAATTGCTTGGTATTCAAACAATGATTATACACGTTCCGTATAGCTCAAGGTGAGTCTATTAAGGCTTACATCAGTGAATTTTTTACTTTCCTTAATTACCAAAGGAATGTTGAGGCCAACATTGACGATGAAGATTAGGCTATGTTGTTGTTGTGTTCTTTGTCTCTTTATATAAAACTTTCAGGGAAACCCTAATTTATGATAGAGAAAGACTCTCATTTGAGGATGTGAAGGGGAACTTATTGAGTAACGATAAACTTGACAACAAGTTAGGTTCGAAAAACAAGTTAGATGGGCAAGCCTCGATTTGGTTGCCAGAGGAAGGCAACAATCTAAGGATTCAGGTCAAAAAAAATCTAGGGCGAGATCGAAACCATGATATGTGATGTGTCTTGATTGATGTTTGGAGATGGTATGATGGATAATATACTTAAGTGATCCTTATAAATGATTTGGTAAGTTGGATGTTCATATTTATGCTTTGCTTAAAAGGATTTGGTAGTTCTAGTACTTAGTTATAAGACTAACATGAAATTAAATACGAAATGGTTGAATGCATACATATCTGGCTTGACATTTTGAGTTGTCATTGGAAGCATATTGGTATGTTTGAATCTAGTCATTTGGATAGTTTTGAGTTATTGCTTGAGGTGCCAATTTAAGGCATACTGGTTAGGGATGTAGGATGGTGATTTTAAATGATGGTTTTGGCTTGTTTTGATTTTCTTTTGAGGTAGATGAATATGGTTTAAAATGGATGACTTGTAGCCTAAGTGAATTGTGCTAGAAAACTTGTTTTGAAAGGTATAATCATTGTATAAAATTTGTGAGAACTGAATCAAATAAAAATTTCATGTATAAAATTGCACAAAATTAAAATTCATATACAGAATTTCTAATTAAACCAAAGTTGTTGTATACATGAAAAGTTATTACAATAATAAAGCAAATATACTATTTTTAAAAAATGTATTCATTAAATTTTTTTATTGATGATATGTGCAAGATATATTATTTATAGAAAGAGAGTGATCATATGAGATTTTTTTTAATAATTTTATTATTTTTCATTGCCTTCTATATTAAATTCTTTATGGAAAATATGAAGGCATCCATTGCCTTATAAAGCTAATAAAATAAAGAAAAGCTTAACAAAAATAATATATTGCAACAAGGGTATTTTTTTCCCAATCATCAATATTTTTTGGTAGAAAATAAACAGTAACTTATGCGATTACAACCACGAGTTTCATTACAATATCAAGGCTTTATTACAATCCTCTAAAAAAACATCCTTCACTGCATCTGGAGGAGCAACAAATAATTGTAAACTAGTAAGACTAGTGGCTCTTTTGGCCAAGCAATCCGCAACTTCATTCTAAGATCTCGACACATTTCATAATCAGATTTCTCATTCTTGGTGCATCATTTCATGAATCAACTGTAATTCCACGATTTTACTACTAGCAGCACTACCAGCCAAAAGAGATTCAGCCAACACCACATTGTCACATTCAAGTTCTATTTGTCTAAAACCATTATCCCAAGCTATGCGTAGTTCTTCTAAAACAGATCTAACTTCAATTTTAAAAATCAATTCCTTACCCAATAACATAGTATAGCCATATAACCACCTTGCATTTGAGTCCCTCAACACACCTCCAATCGATGTTCGCATTATTAGATGGCACTGCCCCATCCATATTTAGCTTAATCCATCCATCCTTTGGTGGTGACCAATGATAGTTAGTGACCATTGGATTTGACTTAAACAGACTAGAACTAGAAGTTGCATAACTTTTTGCCCATATGAGACCTGTATCCACAAGATTTTAGATGCAATTATGTCCATTAGAAAAGACAAAATGATTCTTACTCTTCCATAACAACCAACATATCATGGAGAAAAGAGGCTGCGATTCAAAATCCTTACTCCCACAATGCCCCCTTTCGTAAATATTCTAAAGTAACCAATCATTTAGCTGTAATAAAAAGAAAATAGTGTGAGCGTCAATCGACACAACTGACATCCAAACCTCCCTTGAAAATGGGCAACCCCGCACAATATGAATCCCAAATTGGCATAAAGTAGCACATCTGGGACAATTCCTATCATTTGATATGTGCCTCCTCAATCGTTTCCCATTCATTAACAATCTATTTTTCCAAAAGAGACAAAGGAATACCCGAACCCATTGAGGTGTCTTAGTTTTCCATATAAATTATCCACATAGGAAAAGCCTCATGACTCACCATACAAAGATTCATATATGTCTCAAAACTAGAGAAGTTCTCTTTCATCATCCATTTCCATGCTAGCTGGTCCAAGCCTGCATCAGAAGTAGGTGGCAACATTGTTGTTATCTAGTTAACTACATTATCAGGAATCAAACATCTCAATTGGGACCAATCCCAATCTCCATTAGAATCAACAAAATAACACACATGGAGTGTGTCATTTGGTTTACCAAACCCTCTAAAGAAAGCTCTGAGCGGACCAATCTGCCAAAACCATACATCATTCCAAAAATTAGTGAGTTGAGCATCACCAATGGACTAAAAAATATTGTTAGTTACCTCTGGCCAAACTACATTCAATGATCACCAAATGAAAAAATAGTTGCTCCTCACAATTGAGGTTGGAACTAGCCTTTAAACACGATTTATTTCTTAACACTTGAATCCACAGTGCATCTATCTTCGTAAGTAATTGAAAACCTAATTTCAATATAAAAACTTTGTTTTGATCCACCAAATTTTGCAGTCTAAGCCCCCCAAATTGAGAGGTTTACAACAGTCTCGCCAAGAAACAAGCGTCAGTCTCCTAGCTTTGGAGCTAATGCCTCAAACAAAGTTACATACTAATCTCTCGATCTCCTTAAAAATCGAAACTGGTATACGTACCGTACTCATGAAGAAGTTGGGAATTGCTAGTAGAATAGATTTTGTTGACGTTATTCTCCCCGTCAGTGATAATTTTTTTGCTTCTCAACCATTAAGTTTGTTCCTTACCTTATTAACCACAAACTCGAATGTATTTGTTACAGTTCTTTTATAAAGTAGTGGCATTCCAAGATAACTTCCTAGATCATCAACTCGCACAAACCCTATCTCATTGCAAATTGCTACTGCTAAAGTATTCGGAATGTTATCAAAAAAAAAAAACACTTGTGATTGGCTTCTATTTACCTTTTGACCTGAAAAGTAACAAAAATCATTAAAGATTCCATTGATCAAAGTTGCCTGCCTCCTATCCGCCTTACAAAACAACATGAGATCATCGACAAAAAATAGATGTGACAAATCAGGACCACTCCTTGATAATTTCAACGGGGACCAAGTTTTTTGTTCCACTACATTATCAATACAATGGCCTAGTTGTTCCATACAGAGGACAAAAAGATATTGAGATAAAGGATCTCCTTATCGAATGCCACGCATCGGTCTAAACACCTCTGTCATTATACCATTCCGAAGAACCTGTAAAGAAGATGATGACATACAATTTAAAATAACAATAATTAACAACCGTGGAAAACCAGCTTCAAAAAGAGTATCCTCTAAAAAATCCCATCTAACTCTACCATAAGCTTTCTTCAAGTCGATCTTCACAGCCATCCAACATTTCTTTCTTTTGCACTTCTTCATAGAATGTACGCCCTCTTGGGAAATGATGAAATTGTCAGAGATATTACTCACCACTATAAAACTTGCTTGGTTATGCTTAATCAAGTTCCCCATCAATAACTGTAATCTATTAACAATCATTTTGGTAACAATATTGTACAAGACGGTGCATAGTCCAATCAGCGTAAACTGAGTAATCAAATCAGGACTTTGAATCTTAGGTAATAGAATAATCAAAGTTCTATTCAATTTAGGATCCAAGTCTTGCCCCCCTAAAACTTGCCGAATGAAAGAACAAATCGATGCACCAACCACATCTCACTGAAAATGATAAAATTTCGCATGGAACCTATTGACACCTGAAGCCTTAAATGGTGCCATACTAAATACAACTCTCTTAATCTCATCATTTGTAGCTGTTACCAAAAAGTCATCTTACTCACTAGTAGAGAGTGACATAAATTTGCCCTAAAATGGATACAAACCATTGACCAAGTAATCCACAGTATAAAGATCCTTAAAGAACTCCATTACATGTTGACTTAACCTCTCGTTCTCAAAACATTATTCATCCTTTCCTATTTTCAACCCCGCAATTTGTTACTCCTACGCCTAGCTTGTTGGAAAAAGTGGGTTTAGAAAACGTAGCGAAAAATAAATTTAGAGAAAAATCAAAGTTTGAAAATTTTTCCAAAACAAGATGTTAGTTGTGATATATAAAGTAATAAACACTTAATCAAAATTGTACCTTTTCGATTCGTCTAGGATGAGCGCTTCGACTGAGTAGTTTTGTCCGCTATCCTCAAGCTCACATCTACCGAGTGCTGGCTCGCTTTGAATTAGAAAATTTTTCAAAAAAATTACCAGTAGGATAATTTTACAGTTTCTCTAAACTTTTGGGTCAAGTTGTAAGTCAGAAAAATATTTCTAGAAATTTTCTATAATAATTTCTTTAGAGAATTTTCTCTCTACAACTTTCTTTTGAATTCAAGTGTGTGTAAATAATGACCCAAGGCTCTTTTTATATAGGGAGAGTTTAGAGAGTTCAACTATGGTTAAACTTAATCACTTTAATATTAAATTAATATAATATTTATCAAGATAAATATTAGATTAAATTTAATATTGAATCTTATTAAAATAATAGAATGCTTATATACAAGATAAAAATTAAATTAAATTAAATATTAAAATAATCACTTTAATATTTAATTAATAAAATAAGATAAGTATTAAATTTAATTTAATATAAAACTATTAAAATAATATTATTTTTGAAATAATTAATCTGAAACCAAATTCCCTGGTAGAATCCCAGTAGGTGTAACTCTTCCACTGCTCAACCATTGATGACCAACCGCCGTAAGGCACCGTGTAACACCCCTAACCAATACCCGTTTCCAGAACAGTGTTTCAGAGCATTACCAGAACATTCAGAACATTTTTTTATTAATCTACGTAATTTACCATTCATTTACCGTGATCATCCATAATGACCATTGATTGGGCCCTCGAGGCCCAATACGAGCATTAGAATTGAGTCGGGACTTAATCGGAAACTCTAAGAATTTTTCGCAAAATTACAAAAATTTTCCAAGGTACAAGGCTTACACGCCCGTGTGGTTCAAGGGACACATCCATGTGACCCTAGGACACGCCCGTGTGACCCTAGGACACGTCCGTGTTAGAGGCCGTGTTTGACCCCGTGTAACAATCTAACTTGTACACACGACCATGCCACACGCTCGTGTGCTAGGCCGTGTGGTTAATTAATTTAATTCAAAATTTGGTGTAGGTTTCACATGGCCAAGACACACGCTCATGTTCTAGGCCATGTGGCACATACAGCTGAGACACACGCCCGTGTCTCTACCCGTGTGCTCAATTCTGAGCATTTTGTTTCTCAAAATTAAGGTGCAGGGGACACACGACCTAACCACATGCCCATGTTACCAGGTTGTGTGCCACACACGGTCTAGACACATGCCCGTGTGTCTGCTCTTGTGGACAAAATGAAGTTATTTCTAGCTTCATTTCTCACCCAAAATTTCACCCAAGACCTGCACTTGAAACACACAACCAATACCAACCATTCCAAGCATTTAAAATAGGCAAATTCATCATTTAACAAGGCATACCATTACATGCATAGGTGTTTATAAACTTACCTTGGATTAACTTAGGCAATAGCAACCTTTGATAAGATATTCATAACATAACACATGTGTATATGTATATCATAATAATCTACTTAGTAATACCAAAATGAACCATTACTAGCCATTCCAATGGCTAGGTTACAAAATAACATTTCAAGCCACTATTGGCCAAGTTGTCCTATACATGCCATTATACCAAAATGATTTTTACTAAGTATACCCAAAATGACTAGTGGATAGTGTGACGATGCTCCAACGATCTCCAACCTTCATGAGCTTCCGATCACTATAAAACAGGGGAAAAATAAATAGAGTAAGCATTTCATGCTTAGTAAGTTCGTATAACGGAAACTAAACTTACCAATCTTGCTTATTAAATCTAGGCATACAATGTTATGCTTCCATCCATTTGGCTAAATTTCCTAATCACATACATTCAATCAAACATGTTAGTCACCAAAATCTTCATATCAATCAAGTAACATAGATGAGCTCATCAAGCAATATTCTTTCAAGTCATTATCATATCATCTCAAGATTTTCACGCCATGTCAAGAGTTATATGTCCATTGAATCATTGAATTCCGATGGATGCTTAAGTAGTACACTCGAAGTGTACGATTTAATAGTCTGTCAATTTCATATTCAAGGGTACCCATTAGGGCACTTAACCAAGAAACACTCTCTTGAGCCACATATCGTAAAACAGGATTACCAGTCTAGGCTAAATCTGTTATATAACGTAAGCTCAGAAGAGCTCAATTAGGATTACCAGTCCAGACTAAACCCTAATCATAACGTATGCTCAAGAGGTATTATATCGAGATTATCCGTCCGGGCTAAATCCTTTCTATAACAAGGTCAATGGGATTACTCGTCTGAGCTAAATCCCATCTGCAACAAATGCAGAACCTTATTAGTTTCGGGAAAGCGCATATAATCATTGGGATTCAACATGCAATCGGGACTTAACCCCTTTTTCATCATTTCAAGCATGTATTAAATTTATCATGATAACATTCAAGTAATTTACATCAATATAAATCACATTCCATATAACACAACATTCAATTAAACATAATTTCATGTCGGATTAAGTTACACGAACTTACCTCGACACTTGTTCGCGTAAAAAGTCTACTAATCAGAAACCTTTTCTTTTCCTCGATCTAACCTTGAATTAGTGTTGTCCGGATCTATATAAATGAATTTAACTATCAATTTCAAACATTTCATATTTAAATGGACTCAATTTACGACCTAGGTAAAATTACCATTTTGCCCTTAACTTTTTCAAAAATTCTGATTTTGTCCCTAGGCCCGGAAAATGAAACTTGTTAAAATTACTCCCTATTCCAAGCCTAACCAAAGCCCCATTACAAATTTTCCTGCACATGAGTTCATAAAATTTTAGAATTTTTCATCAAATTTTATAACTTTTCATTTTAGTCCCTAAATCATGTTTTCATCAAAATTTGCTTTGTAAAAGTTGTTTATTTATGAACAAACTTTCATTTTCTACCATAAATTTCTAATTTTCAGCATATTCATCCATGACCCAAATTTCATACCTTGATAACTTTTCAAATTAATCCCCTAAATAGAGAGATTAGACTATCCCGGTTTCAAAAACAAAAAAATAATTAAAAAACAAGACTTGATTTCATACCTTTTCAAGCTTGGTAAGTTGTCTTCCTCTCTCCTAGGGTTTCCATAGAAATTTTGGGGAAGATGATATGAAATTAGATGATTATTTCTTTTTATTTAATTACCATTTTTTAATTTTAGTGATTTCCAATTTAGTCACTTGCCTTTTCTAATTTTTCCATGGATAAGTCATTAAAATATCTACTAACTACTCTTCAATGGTTTACTTACCATATAAGGACCTCTAGTTTTGAATTCCATAGTTATTGGATCCTTCTAGCTACAAGAATTTAACTTTCGCATTTTATGCGATTTAGTCCTTCTCGTAATTAAACACTTAATCGATAAAAATTTCGTATCAACATTTTCACACGACATGCCTATTATAATACGGACGATATTATGAAATAAATATAAATCATATTTTTGGGTCAGATTTGTGGTCCCGAATCCACTGTTTCGATTTCACTGAAAAATGGGTTGTTACACACCGGGACGCCACCATCGCAGCCACCGGCACCACCATGTTTGGTGATGCAGGTGCGACACCCTTACGGCACCTCGAGCCGGTTCGGCTATAGCTGATTCAACCCGGGTTATTAACGACCCAACCAGTATAGCCTAGCCACTAGTAAGACAATCGGCCCGATTCGACTAGTTTTTGGGTCTTGGTCTCAGTTTTGGGCTCCCCGGCCCAATTTACGATCTCAGGTCTAATTTTCAAGTTCAATTACCCATTGGGCCAATTGTCTGACTTGAAAATTAACTTCCAAAAATATCATATTTATTTTAATTGGTTTGATTAATTTAATTTTACTTAATCAAAATTAATTTTTCCAAAAATCAATTAGATTTTCCAAATTAATTTTTTAAGAAAATTCTTTAATCAAATTCTCTAGTTGAACAATTCTTACGACCACCTAATTTACTTTCACATCAAATAAATCGACTTAATTTAATTATTCTCAAAGTCGTATAATTTAATTTTGATTCAAATACAATTCCACTGAGCTTTTTTGAGCTAGCAGAGGGACCAATCGGACATATACAATCAGACTCTAGTGATTGCAATTATTTCCAAAAGCATTATTCCGATAATTCGCAATTACTTAATCCTGGAGTCAGTCCACAAGAAGTACCATGATTGAAAACTTCTTATTGTATACTCTTTACAAAAGCAATTCATCTAACTACTTTGTCCAATGACCTCGTCATGTGTGTGTTACCCTCATATGATATCCTTGATTCCTTTAAGTTAAATCCGTTCTATAACAGCCTGATTTAGACCATAGTCAGAATAGTAGTTTCGGGACCACAAATCCAAGTTAGAAAAATATTTTTATACTATTTTCCATGCTTATAATATGTGAATTGATATCTGTAAAAAATTTTGTGATTTAATTTTATCATTTGTGTGCACGATTTGATAAAAGGACTTAATCGCGTAAAATGTAAAAGTAGCATACTATATGTTAAAGTGCCTAATTTTTATGGCTTATTAATTTAAGGTCCTTATGATGTGAATATGGCATGATTAAGGTTAATGGACTTTCATAGACATGAATCATTATGTGTTAAAGGTTATTAATCAAGGACATGTTTGTAATTGTGTTAATAAAGGTTAATAAAATAAAATAAAAATTAAATTTTAGTCATATTATCATATTGTTTGCCGAAAATAAAAAAGGAAGAAAGCTATGGATGTGTTTTTAGGGTTCGACAACTTAGAAGCTTGATTAAGGTCCAGTTTTGACTCAATTTTTGATGATTTCTATATTTTTGTGATTGTTGCTTAGTTCTCTAGGTAGCCCATGCTTGAATTTTTAAAATTGATGAAGATTTTGAGTTGATTCATTGATGAAATTGTGAGATTTTTTATGTTAATTGATGAAAAATGAAAGACATGTGTTAGATTAATGTGTTTTGTATTTGAATTTTTGATGAATTTGAGTAATTTGGGCTAAATTATGAAAATGAGATTTTGAGGGGCTAAAATATGAAATAAATAAAATATATGGGCTTATATGGGCTAGAGGAAAATTCGGCCTAGCATGTGTAATATGAAATTATGTGTATTTTTTGATTTTATGAATTAGGGACTAAAGTGTTAAAATGTGAAAATGTGAGGGCTAATTTGTAAAATTCCCTAAACATGTGCATATGGATTTAATTGAATGATTTGTTGAATAAAAGAGTTAAATTTGAATGTTTATAGATCAAGAACCAAAGAAAACGGAATTAGATCGGGGAAAGTCGAAAGTAGTTGAATAGCCGTTCGTTTCCATTCATTCTCGTACGAGGTAAGTCGATATACAAATAAATGTATTTTGAATTGAATTATTATTGCTTATATGCCATTGAATAATGGTGAATGGCTATTTGAGTTGAATATGAGAAATCTGATAAAGTTTTGATAATGTGACGACGTCTGAAAAGTCCCGTACGAACCATAGGAATAGTTAGGATACATATGTCATGACATAGGATTCAGAGGTGTGTTACCTTTAAGACCACGTCTGGGACATTAGCATCGATTTGAGATTTACGTGTAAGACCATGTCTAGGACATCGACATCGTATTTGATTTCATGTAAGACCTTGTCTGGGGCAGTGGCATCGATATTTGATTACATGTAAGACCACGTCTGGGATGTTGGCATTATACGAGTTTTTCCGAGTTATCCGTGTATCCTATTTGATTCCGTACGGTTCAACAGGCATTCTGAGGAATAAATGACTATGTGAATGCGTATCCAATTCCGGTACGTTTGAAATGTATATCATGTTTGAGAATGAAAGGTAAGTATATGTACATTTGTGGACATATGTTACATGTGAGTGAATTATGATCAAATGAGCTACATGAGACATATGGATATGTGATTGTATTTTTTTCATGAGCTACATGAATTAATTGGTTTAGAATTGTGTTATGTGATAAGTTAATTTGTATATGGCTTATTAAGCTTTTGAAAGCTTACTTTGCGTGTTTTTCAATTATTTTACAGATTATCGAAGCTATTTGAAGCTCGGGGATCATCGAGGATCATCACTACACTATCGAACTCTATTTTGGTACCTTTTCAAAATGTGAATATTAAAGTATGGCATGTATAGACTAGAAGTATTTGATTATGATTTGTAAAGTGTATATCATGTCATGTGATATGGCTAGATTAAAGTTGCTATTTGGTTTGGTTTTTGGTATATAAGTTGTGTTAAGAAATAGTATGTTTTGATGTGCATAAATGGCCTAGTGAAAAATGGTCAATTTGGTAAGTTAGTTATGTAAATTAGTTATGGAAATAGTATGATTTTGATATGAGAATAGATGTGAAAAATTGGGATAATGACATGTATGAATGAATGAGTTTGGTATGTGATTTTGGTATGTTTTGGTTTGGATAATAAAGATGAAATTGGTTGGTGATTATATGACATGAATGATGAATGTTTTGTTATTGAAATTGGTTGAAATTATGGTGCAATTGATGTTTAATTGATGCCTGTAGGGAGGACCCAAAATGGGTGGCATATTGGCCTTGTAAATGTCCTATTTTTTTCCCACACGGGCAGGGACACAGGTGTGTGTCTCTGCCATGTCGTTTGAGGGCCACTTCGAAGTAAGCCTGGGCAGACCACACGGTCGCACACACAGATGTGTGTTAGGCCGTGTGGCCAAGTCAGTAGCCTTCCTAATTTTCACACGGCCTGGCACACGGGTGTGTGTTGTGGCAGTGTCGATAAGTTAGAATGTATGCATTGGTTTGTCACGGCCTAGACACACGGGCGTGTCTAATGCCGTGTGAGGCATACGGCCTGTTCACGTAGGTGTGTGACCTTTATAACTTTGAAAAATTGCTTAGTTTTGAGAAATTTTGTATGTGCTGAGATTAGTCTCGACCCCTTCCTAATGCATGTTTAAGGTCTCGTTGACCCAAGAAAGGGACTTTGTGATGATGTTTGACTATGATGCCATGATCTGTGGATGATATTTGTGAATTGATTATAAAATGTTTTGATATGTTCGGTAATGCCTCATAACCCTATTCTGGTAATGGATACAGATTAGGGGTGTTACATTTTATTAGTATCAGAGCTACGGTTTAGTCGATTCTAGGACTAACGTAGCATATGTGAGTCTACCTATTCATGCCATATATATATGAACTGCGATAGTACGATGATTCTCGACAATGAAAATGTATTTTTTATATAGTAAATGGATCCCAAACGAGCCGTAGCTGATGATGTTGAAAGTAATGCACCCGTTCCCCCTTAAGGGGCAGTGCAATCCGATTTTAGACCTGTTACTAGTAGCCATGAGGGAGAGGCTAAGTAGCCTCTTACCAAATGATGAATGATTGGTTCACTCAGTATATGAGAACTAATGCGGCTACTCCGCAACTTTCACCCCCGTCTAATCCTTCACAAGTCTCTGTCATGCCACAAGTTGTAAATCTGATTTAGTTGATTAAGCCACCGATTGATAAAATTAGAAAGTACGGGGCTGAAAAGTTTAGAGCTACTCTTGATGATGATGCCGAAAGAGCTGAGTTTTGGCTCGATAATACAATACGAGTGTTTGATGAAATGTCATGTATCCCGATGAATTCCTTAAATGTACTATTTCGTTACTGAGAGATACGGCGTATCATTGGTCAAAAACGTTGATATCAGTGATTCTAAAAGAACGAGTCACTTGGGAGTTCTTTCAGACTGAGTTTAGAAAGAAGTACATCAGTCAGAGATTCATCGATCCGAAACGTAAAGAGTTTCTTGAGTTGAAGCATGGCCATATGTCTGTTACGGAATATGAGTGAGAATTCATAAGATTGAGTCAGTATGCACGAGAATGTGTCTCAACTGAAGTAATAATGTGTAAAAGGTTTGAAGACGGTTTAAATGAAGACATCCGTTTGTTAGTTGGGATTCTGGAGATAAAAGAGATGGTGGTGCTTGTTGAACGAGCGTCTAAAGCTGAAGAATTGAGTAAATAGAAAAGGAAAGCTGACTCAAAAGCTAGAGAGGTACAAAAAAAGATTGAATAAGTGATTTCAGTCTGCATCAAAGAAGTTTCGAGATGATTATAGCCGTTCAAAGGCTACTATGGGTCATTCGAGTAGAGATCGTACAAGATCACATTCGAGCTTTAGAGTTTCAGCTACTTCGATCGCTAGTGTCGAAAATGTCAAATCTGATCGACTCGAGTATAGACATTGTGGTAAAAGACATCCCAGCAATTGTAAACTATACGATCAGGCTTGTTTTAAATGTGGATCTTTAGATCATTTTATCCGTGAATTTCCTGAGTCTGTAGAGCAAGAGATTGTGCAAAATCTGAGGCCAAGTTGCAATACAGCTCGAGGTAGATCACCCAGAAACACGGGTAATGTGACTGACACTCAGAGAATGACTAAAGACACCGCTATTAAATCTGAGGCTTGAGCACCTGCCAGAGCTTATGCTATTCACGCTCGCGAAGAAGCTTCATCTCCAAATGTTATTACTGGTACTTTCACTCTCTATGATACTATTGTGATTGCATTGATATATCAATGATCTACTTATTCTTATGTACGTGAGACTTTAGTATCCAGTAAAACTTTGCCTGTAGAGTCTATTGAATTCATAATTAGAGAATCAAACCCCTTAAGCAAAAATGTTCTGGTTGATAAAGTGTGCAAGAATTGTCCATTGAAGTTTCGAGATATCTATTTTCTGGCTGATCTGATGTTATTACCTTTTGATGAATTTGATATAATTCTGGGTATGGATTGACTAACTTTGCATGATGCTGCTGTGAATTGCAAACGGAAAACTATTGATTTGAGATGCAAGAATGATGAAATAGACCAAATTGAATCTAGTGACTTAAATGGATTATCCGCTATGATATCTTTGATGAAAGCTTTGAAAAGTTTGAAAAGGGTTGTGAAGCCTACTTTGCTTATGTGATCGATTCGAAAGTGATAGAAAAGAAAATTGAATCAGTGCTTGTTGTCTATGAATTCCCAGATGTGTTTCTTGAAGAACTTATGGGATTACCTCCAATTCGAGATGTTGAATTTGGCATTCAATTAGTGCCAAAGACTACTCTGATTTCGATAGCTCCGTATAAAAAAGCTCCGACTGAGTTAAAATAATTAAAGTCTCAGTTCTAGGAGTTGACTGATAGAGGATTCACAAGATCGAGTTTCTCACCTTGGGGTGCTCCCGTTTTTTTTGTGAAAAAGTAAGACGGCACGATGAGAATGTACATTAATTATCGTCAGTTAAACAAAGTGACTACTAAGAACAAATATCTCTACCCAGAATTGATGATTTGTTTGATCAGTTGAAAGGAGCTACTGTGTTTTCAAAGATAGATCTGACATCGGGCTATTATCAGTTGAGAGTAAAAGATTCAGACATTCCAAAAACTGCTTTTCAAACGAGGTACAGACACTATGAGTTTTTAGTCATGCCTTTCGGATTAACAAATGCACTACTGTTTTTATGAATTTGATGAACAGAATTTTTAGACTGTATGTAGATCGATTTGTTGTCGTATTCATTGATGACATTTTGATTTATTCGCATGATGAAATTGAGTATGCCGAGCATTTGAGAGTAGTGCTACAGACTTTGCGAGATAAGCAGTTGTATGCGAAGTTTAGCAAATGTGAATTCTAGTTGTGAGAAGTCAGTTTTCTAGGACATGTTGTGTCAGCATCTGGTATCGGAGTTGATCCGAGCATGATTTCAGCTATTTTGGATTGGAAGCCTTCGAGAAATATTTCTGAAGTCCGCAGTTTTCTAGGACTTGTTGATTATTACCGACGGTTCGTAAAAGGCTTTTCTATGATTGCAACACCATAGATAAAATTACTTCAGAAAGATGTGAAATTTGAATGGTTTGAAAAGTGTTAGAGAAGTTTTGATCAATTGAAAGCCTTATTGACTGAAGCTCCAGTGTTAGTATAGCCAGAATCGGGTAAAGAATTTGTCATTTACAGTGATGCTTCAATGAATGATTTAGGTTGTGTTCTGATGCAAGAAGGAAAAGTTATAGCCTATGTTTTGAGACAGTTAAATCCACATGAAAAGAATTATCCGACGCACGACCTTGAATTAGCTGCTATTGTATTTGCTTTAAAAATCTGGCGACACTATTTGTTTGGTGAGAAATGTCATGTATATTCTGATTATAAAAGTTTGAAATATCTAATGACTCAGAAAGATTTGAACCTGCGGCAGAGAATATGACTAGAACTGTTAAAAGACTACAGGCTTGTTATTGATTATCATCCAAGAAAAGCAAATGTTGTTCCTGATGCTTTGAGTCAAAAATCATTGTTTGCATTGTGTGTGATGAATACTCATTTAGTTCTGTCTGATGATGGTTCGGTATTAGCCGAATTGAAAGTGGGACTGTTATTTATTCAGCAGATTTGCGAAGTTCAGAAGGTTGATAATGAGATTATGGAAAAACGAGCTTAGTGTATTTGGATTCTGATTCTGAATATCGAATTGATAATGATGATTGTCTGAGATTTCGAGATTGGATTTGTGTTTCGAGAAATCTAGAGTTGATACAGATGATTTTGAAAGAAGCACGTCACAGTTATCTATCAGTACATCCGGTTAGTACGAAAATGTATAATGATTTGAAACAGCATTACTGGTGGTCTGGAATGAAAAGAGATATCTCCAACTTTATTTCAAAATGTTTGATCTGTCAGCAAGTTAAAGCTAAACATCAGATGCCATTTGGTTTGTTACAACCAATTATGATTTCGGATTCGAAATGGGATAGAATAACGATGGATTTTGTTTTGGGTTTGCCCCTATCTCTGAGAAAGTAAGATGCGATTTGGGTTGTGGTTGACTGATTGACGAAATCAGCACATTTTATTTCAGTACGATCTGACTACTCGGTTGATAAATTAGCTAAGTTATACATTTCCGATATTGTGAGATTGCACGGGGTGTCATTGTCTATTGCGTCAAATAGAGATTCGAGATTTACTTCGTGGTTTTGGAAGAAACTGCAAGAGGCTTTAAGTATGAAATTGCACCTCAGTACTGCTTTTCACTCGTAGACAGATGATCAATCTGAGCGGATTATTCAGATTCTCGAGGATATGTTGAGATGTTGCATTCTTGAGTTTGAAGGTACGTGGGAACAGTACTTACCATTGATTGAATTCGCTTATAATAATAGTTTTCAATCAAGCATTAAAATGGCCCCTTTCGAAGAATTGCATGGTCGAAAATGTTGAACACCTTTGTATTGGATTGAGTTTAGAGAGAATAAGATTCACGAGATTGATTTGAGGTAAAAACAATCCGAGATAGTTTGAAAGTAGCTTCTGATCGTCAGAAATCATATGAAGATTTGAAACGAAAAGATATTGAATTTGAGATTGGCGATAAAGTGTTTCTGGAAGTATCTCCGTGGAAGAAAGTATTTCGGTTGGTAGACAAGGTAAATTGAGTCCGAGGTTCATCGGACTGTATGAAATCATAGAGCGTGTTGGGCCAATTGTGTTGTCATCTGACCTAGAAAAGATTCACAACGTGTTTCACGTAATGATGCTTCGACGATATAAACCAAATTACTCGCATGTGATTTCTCTATCTGAGATAGAAATTCAGTCCGATATGACATATGAAGAAGAACCGATCCGTATATTAGCTCGCAAGATTAAAGAATTGAGAAATAAGAAAATTCCGTTGGTAAAAGTGTTATGGCATCAACACGGAGTCGAAGAGGCTACGTGGAAGCCCGAAGATGCTATAAGACAGCAATATCCAAATCTGTTCAATGGTAAGATTTTCGGGGACAAAAATCCCTAAGGGGGGAGAGTTATAATAGCCCGGTTTGGACCCTAGTCGGAATAATAGTTTCGGGACAACAAATTCGAGTAAAAAAATATTTTTATATTATTTTCCATGCTTATAATAAATTCCATGATTTAATTTTATCGTTTTTGTGCTCGATTTGATAAAATAACTTAATCGCGTAAAATGCAAAAGTAGCATACAATATGTTAAAGTGCCTAATTGTTATGGCTTATTAATGTAAGGTCCTTATGATGTGAATATTGCATGATTAATGTTAATGGACTTTCATGGACATGAATTATTATGTGTTAAAGGTAATTAATTAATGACATTTTTGTAATTGTGTTAATAAAGGTTAATAAAAAAAATTTAGTTATATTATCATCTTGTTTGCCGAAAGTACAAAAGAAAGAAAGCCATGGATGTGCTTTTAGGCTTCGGCAACTTAGAAGCTCAATTAAGGTACGGTTTTGACTCGATTTTTTATGATTTTTATGTTTTTGTGATTGTTGCTTAGTTCTCTAGCTAGCCCATGCTTGAATTTTTGAAATTGATGAAGATTTTGAGTTGATCCATTGATGAAATTGTGAGATTTGTGATGTTCGTTGATGAAAAATGAAAGACATGTGTTAGATTAATGTGTTTTGTATTTGAATTTTTGATGAATTTGAGTAATTTGGGCTAAATTGTGAAAATGAGATTTTAAGGGACTAAAATGTGAAATAAATGAAATATATGGGCTTATATGGGCTAGAGGAAAATTCTTCCTAGCATGTGTAATATGAAATTATGTGTATTTTGTGATTTTATGAATTAGGGACTAAAGTGTTAAAATGTGAAAATATGAGGGCTAATTTGTAAAATGCCTTAAATATGTGCATATGGATTGAATTAAATGATTTTTTTGAATAAAAGAGTTAAATTTGAATGTTTATAGATCAAGAACCAACGAAAACGGAATTAGATCGGGGAAAGTCGAAAGTAGTTGAATAGCTGTTCGTTTTAGTTCATTCCCATATGAGATAAGTCGATATACAAATAAATGTGTTTTGAATTGAATTATTATTGCTTATATGCTATTGAATAATTATGAATGGCTATTTGAGTTGAATATGAGAAATCTAAGAAAGTTTTGATAATGTGATGACGTTCGAAAAGTCTCGTACGAACCATAGGAATAGTTAGGATACATATGCCATGACATAGGATTCAGAGGTGTGTTATCGTGTAAGACCACGCCTGAGACGTTGGCATCGATTTGAGATTTACGTGCAAGACCATGTCTAGGACATCGACATCATATTTGATTTCGTGTAAGACCCTATTTGGGATAGTGGCATCGATATTTGATTACATGTAAGACCACGTCTAGGACGTTGGCATTGTACGAGTTTTTTCGAGTTATCCACGTATCCTATTTGATTCCATACGGTTCAACGGACATTCCGAGGAACGAATGACTATTTGAATGTGTATCTAATTCAAGTACGTTTGAAATGTATATCATGTTTGAGAATGAAAGGTAAGTATATATACATTTGTGGACATATGTTATATGTGAGTGAATTATGATCAAATGAGCTATATGAGATATATGGATATGTGATTGTATTTTGCCATGAGCTATATGAATAAATTGGTTTAGAATTGTGTTATGTGATAAGTTAATTTGTATATGGCTTACTAAGCTTTTGAAAGCTTACTTTGTGCGCTTTTCCATTATTTTATAGATTATCGAAGCTATCGGAAGCTCGGGGATCGTCGAGGATCATCACCACACTATCGAACTCTATTTTGGTACCTTTTAAAAATGTGAATATTGAAGTATGGCATGTATAGGCTAGAAGTATTTGATTGTGATTTGTGAAGTGTATATCATGTCATGTGATGTGGCTAGATTAAAGTTGCTATTTGGTTTGGTTTTTGGTATATAAGTTGTGTTAAGAAATAGTATGTTTTGATGTGCATAAATGGCCTAGTGAGAAATGTTCAATTTGGTAAGTTAGTTATGTGAATTAGTTATGGAAATGGTATGATTTTGATATGAGAATGGATGTGAAAAATTGGGATAATGACATGTATGAATGAATGAGTTTGGTATGTGATTTTGGTATGTTTTGGTTTGGATAATAAGGATGAAATTGGGTGGTGATTGTCGAGACCATTTTTAAATCGAGTTTTGGAAAATGAGAATCGACTTTAAGAAAAACGAAAACGGGAGTCGCCACCAATCTTTTTAGGTGTGATTGGATCACCTTATAAAATGTTTTGTTTTAAAACATTAATTTTGGTCTACGAAAGTTAAGAAAACGGATTCAGAAGTCGGTTACGTACGATGAAGGGTTAGCACCCTCGTAACGCCCAAAATTGGTACCTAATTGATTATCAAGTGTCATTAACGTCGGAAATTTGAAAGTTTTAAGATGCAAATCTCTTTTAATTAGAATGTCTCAATTTTGAAAATTAAGGCTCACTTATTTTAAACGAGTCAAAACATCACATCCAGTAAGTTAGGACGTAACATTTTAAAACCTTCGAAACTAAGCTCGTCTTTTGAAAATTTCTATCTCGAAACAACAAAATGCCATATCCAGTAAGTTAAGACACTATGTTTTGAAATTTCGAAATAATTGTTTAAGTTTTGAAAACTCAAAATCACTTAGAAGGGTGTTTGACTATTCGAATTCAACGAGAAAAGTCGCAACCCAGTAAGTTAGGGAACTACCTTTCTCGAAGTTTCCAAACATCAAGCATTGCCTTTTATTTTTTTAAAAAAAACCTTGGAATATTATTTTAAATGACGTTTTAGGATGACATATTAATGCATCATGAAGCATAGATGTACAAAATATTTTAACATTTCCATACAAACATAAATAATATCATTAAAACAAAACTAAATAACATGAACATACGTTTAATGAAAAAAATCATACTAGGGTAAATATAAGATAATAAATATAAATATGAGTAAACTAAAAGAAAAACATAATACATGCAAAAATTATACAACAATATATCATAAAATAGCACATAAAAGAAATAATTAAACATAGCATATAAAAAAATGAAACTATGCACAAATAAGATAAATGACATACACTAGAAAAATGAATAAATAGAACATTTACAAATTATAAAAATATAATGCAATAGTTCAAAATACATGGAATGATAATATAATATATATACATGCATAGAAAATATATATTTGAATATAAACTATATAAAAAGGTTAAATATTATAATATATAAAATACATAATCAAATGTATAAAAGATAGGAATAAATATCAAATGTATAAAAGATAGGAATAAATATACATATTTGAAAAATGAAGAAATTAAAATAAAAAAAGGGTTGAAAAACTAAGGTAGACAAAGAATAAAATAAGAACAAACCAAAGAGAGTAAGAACGTAAGAGGGAGAGAAATTTGAGTGAATGCTCTCAAGAATTCTTATTGCTTCCCAAAACTCAAGTGATTTACAATGAAGGGAGGGGCCTCTATTTATAGTTGAGCTTCCCCAAATCCAACGGTACAGATCAATTACATCAACGGTTAAAATTAAAGGATATCTACAAATTAAATCTCCAAGATTACAAGATCATATCTTCAAGATTGCATATCATATCTAAGATTGCATATCATATCTAAGATTTTATCATATCTAAGATTGCATATCATATCTAAGATTGCATATCTTTAAAGATTATATTTCCATATGAGTCAAGCTTATAGATGGACCTTAAATCTTTTCAAGTAATGGGCCATTTCGATTGGGCCAAATTATATGTTTGTAATTTTGTACTGGACTTGGTCTTTGTTTTATTTTTATTTTTATTTTTTTTTGGACTTATTTCTGGGCCCGGGCAAAATTGAGTGTCTACAGCTGCCTCTCTTTGCTCATTGCTGTGTAACAGGAATAGAGCAAAGACTATAAAAGGACCAATTTTGCCCGGGCTCGCCGAGTCTTGAGTTATTGATCCCGGCTTCAATCTGCTTCACTGCAACTCAGGAAAGCGATATCTGCTATCTTTGATCTGCTCCTCGTCTAATATAGAGACGCCAAATCTGTTATCTTTGATCTATTTTCTGACAATATAGAGATGCCAAATCATCTTAAATCTGCTTCAGCATAAACACGTGAAAGGCAAATCTGCTATGTCTTCGATTTGCTCCTTGTGAACATAAGGATGCCAAATCATCTTGGATCTGCTTCCGTAAAATCATCTGAAGGTTAGATCTACTATGTATCTACTCTCCATCGAAATGGAGATGCCAGATCTGTTATCTTGGATCTGCTTTGGTGTAAGAACATCCAAAAGTCAAATCTGCTATGTCTTCGATTTTTTCCCTGTAAACACAGGGATGCCAAATCTGCTATCTTCAACTTGTTCCCTATAAACACAGGGATGCCATGTTAAAATCTTTGATCTGTTTCACTGTAAGCACAGGAATGTCAGATCTGCTATCTTCGATCTGTTCCCTATAAACACATGGATGCCAAATCTGCTATTCTCAACTTGTTCCCAATAAACATAGGGATGCCATGCTGAAATCTTTGATCTGCTTTGCTGTAAGCACAGGAGTATCAGATCTGCTATCTTCGATCTGTTCCCTATAAACACAAGGATGCCAAATCTGCTATATTCAACTTGTTCCCAATAAACAAAGGGATGCCATGCTGAAATCTTCGATCTGCTTCACTGTAAGCACAGGAGTGTCAGATCTACTATCTTCGATCTGTTCCCTATAAACACAGGGATACCAAATTTTCTATCTTCAACTTGTTCCCAATAAACACAGGGATGCCATGCTGAAATCTTCAACCTGCTTTACTGTAAGAACAGGAGTGTCAGATCTGCTATCTTTGATTTGTTCCCTATAAACACAGGGATGCCAAATCTGCTATCTTCAACTTGTTCCCTATAAACACAGGGATGCCATGTTGAAATCTTCGATCTGCTTCGCTGTAAGCACAGGAGTGTTAGATCTGCTATCTTTGATTTGTTCCCTATAAACACAGGGATGCCAAATCTGCTATCTTCAACTTGTTTCCAATAAACACAAGGATGCCATGCTGAAATCTTCGATCTGCTTCGCTGTAAGCACAGAGTGTCAGATCTGCTATCTTCGATCTGTTCCCTATAAACACAGGGATGCCAAATCTGCTATCTTTAACTTGTTCCCAATAACACAGGGATTCCATGCTGAAATCTTCAATCTACTTCGCTGTAAGCACAAGAGTGTCAGATCTGCTATCTTCGATCTGTTCCCTATAAACACAGGGATGCCAAATCTGCTATCTTCAACTTGTTCCCTATAAACACAGGAATGCCATGCTGAAATCTTCGATCTACTTCACTGTAAGAACAGGAGTGTCAGATCTGCTATCTTCGATCTGTTCCCTATAAACACAGGGATGCCAAATCTTGTTTTTTTGATCTACATTGTCCCATAAAAGACATAACCTGTAGAATGCGTATGAGTTCATATCTAATAATTAGGATGCTATGATCGAAGTAAGTCAAATTCTCCTAATTAGACATGTTTAATGCAAAATGTTATGAAAATGATTCCTATTTCGAACGTCATCACTCATTCCTTCACCGAAGTTTATCCTTACTTCTCTCAAAGTCTCATTCCAACTCAACTTATGGGTTTGTACCATTCTTCAAATGCTATGACCCGCTGAAAATGTCTGTAAGATGATCCTCTCCTAGGATCGAATCGTTTGATTTGTTCAATCATCATTTAGACTGAAGAAGAAATTTCAGTTTCCCCGAGTACATCCGACCCTCACATATGGGAATTCCTTAAACAATTGTCTTGTTTCAATTTCTTGTATTATCTAGAAATTTCCAGAGTAATACGCAAAACTTCCTTTGTAAAGATATTTAGTTCATCTATCATTATTTTAATGCAACATACTTTAAGAATAATGGAAGATGAATTTAATCTTGAGAATAATTAGATTTGAATAAATTTGTCAAAAATACAAAGGAAATTAATCTGAAAGCCTATCTTTGAGAAGAAAAAGAATCTAAAGACAACAAATAGGACAAAAGTTAGATGCCCTAGATATCGCCGCTTGAGCGTTTATATGCCAGCTCCATGAAGACTTTCTTGAATTCAACATGTGTTTAAAAGATCCAAAGTACTTTTTTGATGCCCCAATATGTAACATATTTCACTTCTTGTCGAATCTAGTATATCAAGATCACTGCACGCCTTTCAAAATTTGAGCTGTCCTTTCGGGTTTTCAACTCAAAACCCCTTTGGTCTCAAGGCGCCCTTTGCGGGTTTTCACCTTGGCCTCTCCATTTTTTTTCTTTTTATTATTCTTTTTCTTTTTCTTTTCTTTTTCCTTTTTTCTTTTTTCTTTTTTCTTGTTTTTCTTTTTTCTTTTTTCTTTTTTCATTTTTATTTTTTCTTTTTTTTTTTGAAATAGAAGTCCCAAAGTGCCCTTTGCGAGTTTTCACCTTGGCTTCTCTTCTCCTTCAGACAAAGTACTCCTTGACCGAGTCCGAATTCACTGGATCAGATAAGTTCTTCCTATTCATTTCTTATCAAAATCAGTGCACCTCTAGAGAAAGCCCTCTTCGCAACATATGACCCTTCCTAATTCAGCATCCTTTTGCATGGGAAGGATCTATTTCAGCACGAGGTTTCCTTTATGAAATTCTTTTGGACGAACCTTCTTTGTCATAAGCCTGTGTCATCCATTCTTGGTACATTTGCTTAAGATGAATACTTTCAAGTTAAGTTTACTTGAGGTATTCAATTCTTGACTCCATCAAAGCTTGGAGGAAAAATCTTGATTCATAAACCCATGAGAAAGGGATTGCCCCAGCAGCAGTCCTGGCTGTTGTTTGTCAAACCCAACAAAAATATGGTTCAATGATTCTCAGCAGACAAGAATGAAGTTGCTGACTTTATCCTTCAACCTGGAAAGCTGAGGTACAGAGATTATCCCGGAGCATACATCCCACCATGACTCGATGATGTTTCTGAAGCATCCCTAATCTTCATAAATTGCCCCCAACTATGAAGCTGCCAAATGAGCTTAGCAAATAGGAGCCACAACAAATATGGTTGTGGTGCTCCTTTGATACATATAGGATAGAGAATGAACAAACTCTTGCAGATCATCAGCCGAAAACCCAGCCTGGTCTAAGAGAACATGATAGTGGGTCTGCCTCGTGATTCCAATCATTCCAGCATGGGTACCAAGCTAAAAAAAACCATTGTTCTTTGGATGGCATACTTTGTTGTCAATGATAGTACCATGTAGCACATTGTCAAGAGATCCCTGCTAAAAAAAACTTGGTATGATGGTTTTTCGTACAACAATAACCACAATCTTTAGGGTTCCACTTCTCGTCAAGGAACTTGCAAGCCTCAATAACTTGATCAAAACTTGATTGAATTGAGACTCGCTAACTCCATCCCTGAAAATAATGATTTGATCAGGTTTCCTCTTCCCTGAACTTGTATAGAAGTCTAAGAGAGCTTCCTTCATGATACCGTCATCCACTTTGTCAGAAACTGGTTTTGAAGAAAGAATCTATCATTTTAAGCTTCAGGGACTGTGTACGGCTGATGCCCCATAGCTGGAAATCAATGGCCACCACCTGGAGCTAACCATCGCAGCTGTTGACGGCACATCAGACTGCTCAGGAAAGCCAAACAATGCACCCATTCCAAGGATGATGGTTGGAACCTTTGAAACAACTGGAATTGAAGGTGTTTGCCCCAGCGTAAGCATAGAAAGTGGGCGATAGTTTCTTATGCCAATTTTTACCAGTCTCGGTCATTTTCTGTAATTTGTTTTTTTTCTTCTTTTTTCTTTTCTTTTGGCAACCTTTGTTGTACTGTGGTATCGCGCATTATCTTTGAAAAGATTGCAAACTTTTGGCATTATGCAATTATATATAATCTTCTTCTTTTTCTTTTTCTTTTTTTTTGAAATGGATGACTTTTGACTTTGTAATATTTGCATATGAAGCTATCTCCCCCTCTTAATGGAGTAGTTGACGTCCACAAAGATGAGTCATTGTCAACTTGAAACTTTTGACGAGCTCGGGCCCATAACATACATGCCCCATAAGTCTTAGCTCCTTTAAATTTGGCATTCATTGTACAACTGATGCGATCTCTTTCCATGGTGGACCAACAGTGCCCCAAAACCTCATGTTTATCCTGGCAATTGCAAATCCTCATGTATGCGTCTTTGGACCACATTTTTGAATTCCCATAATAGTCTCAACAAGGTCTTGTTTTGTCTCCTCAGCTAATTCCAATTTCGCAATCTTTCCTTCCTCTAAGGCTATATTTCCTACCACCACTTCATGGGGTAAAAACCATTTTCAACAAATTCAGAAACAAGTCACAATTTCTGTCACCTTCAAAGTACTAAGATTCCTCTAAACACATATCGCACTTGTAGCAGCCAATTTTGGCCCATTCCAACAAACCAAAATAAAACACCAAATACAATAAATAAAAATAAATTCCAAGAGTCACCTAGCCCAAATTATAAACTACCCAAACCCCATCAGCCCACTACTAAACCAAACTAGCCCAAATTATCAAAACTCTAAAGCCCAACTACCCAAAACATTTCAGCAACACACCCTAACCCTAGCCTCCTTCAGTTTCAGCCGGCGCACTCCTCACCAATGGCCACCACCACCACCGGCAACCTTCTCGCACGCGTCTGACCGCCCATGTCACCTGTAACAACGAAGTCCAACACACAAATAAGAGAAAACAACGAACAAAAGGACAAAAATATAGCAAAATAACAAAGCAAAAAAAAACAAGGAAGAAACAGACAAAATAGAATGAGAACAAGCATATGTATTCGGCTATAAAAGCAACTTTCGTTTCCTTTGTTTTTTTTTACGAATTTTTAGCAATCGAAATCAAAAGAAAAACACATAAAAATGGTTGATTTCCGATCTATTCTCTTTGTTTTTCATTTCATTGTTAATTTCTTTTGTAATTTCTTTTTATTCTCACTTGCAAATCTATTAAATAAAGTAGACCTAAAAGCGTAAAGAGAAAAGGGAAGAGGGTCTCACCGGGGAATCGACCAAAGTTCATCGCCGGAGGTCCCTCTTCCGTTGTCAGGGTCGCATCGAATGGGGAAGAGAAAGACCTTTCTCTCGTGCACTTCTTAGCCCGAGAAGGCATGGCCTTCAGGGAAGCCTCGAAACAGGGCTAAAAGCCCGCCTTCACGCGTCGTCGGCTACCGAGACAGTGGTAACATGGCAAGCGGTGAGGAAATCCGGTGACGGCACAAGGCTAGGCCTTCTAACCCTAGCAGAGGAAATGAAATGGGAGGGGGTTTAAAAGTTTTTTTTTTAAAAAACAGCAGTAGAAGAATGAATCTAAAAAAAATTAAAATTAACTTAAATAAAAGAAGCAAACGGCACCGTATGGTGTCTCTGCCCGTGACCCGACCCGATTGGAAGAGAGCCGCGTGTTTGTGAAGCCCGAATGGGCTATTTGCGGTTATGGTCCTTCCTTCTCTACTGCGCTATGCTATTCAGTCCTTACTTGCATTTTTCTTTTTTAAAATTTCGCCCGCTTATTTCATTTGATTTCCGCTTTAAGCCTCGGCCTGAGTGGTTGAAACGGAGCACATTTGAGACTTGGGATAATATCCCGTTTCGTCCTCATTACTTTGAACGCGTTTTGATGAAGTCATTGGCACTTTTCTCTTATTATAATTTGTACCTTCTCTTTCATTTTGATTTTAATTTAATCATCCCCTCTTTTATTTCAAACTGTTTCATTATATTTTATTATATGTCCCATTTACAATTTATTTAGATATTATTTTATGTAGTTTCAAACTTTATACGGCATTTGTGTATTTGTCTTTGGTTTTTTTTATTTAAAAAAACTGTTTTATATTTGTTTATTTTAATATTTTTTTTACATATCATTTATTTTAATGCATACATATTACATATTTTATTTTCATTTTTTATTAGACTATTTGTTCTTTTTATATTCCATTATTTTGCATATTCATTCTTAAATCTTTCACATAATGTTTTAAACCTTTTTATTGATCTGTTTTGGATGCTTTATACTATTTTGCCTTACATTAAGATCCTTATTCATATTAGTTATTATAAATTGCTACGTTTTTACTCTAAAGTACAATTTTTATTTTAAATCGTTTCATGTACTATTTATTTAACATTATTTCGTTATCTTAAACTGTTTTTTATTTTTATTTTTTATTCTTTTTATTTGTTTTTAGTATTCTATGTATTATTTATTATAAGTTTTTTGTATTACCCATTTTTAAACTTTATGTACTTGTGTCTATATTATTTGTTATAAAATTTATATATATTTTTAAAAAAATTGTTTTATGCATTATTGATTTTAGAAATTCATTTCTTTACTATTATTTATTTTTAAGCTTATTTGCTATCTTTTTCAAATGGTTCATACGTTTATTTATTTTGATTGGTTCCATACTTTTTAGATTGTTATATTTGTCCTTATTGTTCTTTCATAGCTAATGCTAGCATGTAAATAATGTATGTTGAATCATTATCGTCATATATTTACGTGGTGTTAGTCATGTATTATCGCTTATATTTATTATTATATCGTGTTTCGTATCATTGCTTTACAAATTAAATCCCAATGCATTTATCCAATAAATCACTTTTGCACCTAAATAAATAATACACGTCTTTTAAATATTGTATTCGCTACTATTCAAAAACGAAATTTTCCAAATAAGGCAATGTTTTGCATTTTGAAATATCAAGGAATTGTGCCCTAACTTACGGGGTTTCGATTTTCTCGTTGTTTCTAAATAGCTAAATATCCTTTTCGAATTTTAAAATACACGGGATTCCAATTTAAATTAAAGATGACCTTGCACTCGGGAATTCATGGTATTATGTCCTAACTTACGGGATGTGATACTCCGATATCTCGGGATAAGGAAATCTTTAAGCAAATCGTTTTGAGCTAATTCAAGAATTTTAAAATCGATATTAATAGAAAAGATCGTATTTCAAACCCATTCCCGATTTTCAATTTTCGACATTAAGACACTAACTAATCAATTCGGTACCAATTTTTGGGCATGTCAGGGGTGCTAATCCTTCCTCCCATGTAACCGACTCCCGAACCCATTCTCTCGAGTTTCGTAGACTAAAAATACCGTTTTAGTAAACTAAAAATTGTTTTATTAAAACAAAGGTGATCCGATCACACCTAATAAGGATCGGTGGCGACTCCCGTTTTAATTTTCGTTTTCAAAACCAAAGTCGATTCCCGTTTTCAAAAAAATGGTTTCGACAGCACTCAAAAAGAACTCTGCATCTGTAGTATTGTTGCCCGTGTCATTGATATCTAGGGATCTATGATAGGCACACAAAAGAATATACAAGGAATAAATGAATTCAAGAATGACTATTTACATGAAATGAAAATTTATAAAGAATATCAAAGGTCAAAAGAATCAGAATGAAAGAATATTTACTCAGATAAATAATAAAAGTATGTTTTATTGAAAATAAAAATGTCTGAACATGAGCCCACTTCTCAAAAGAAATCTCATTACTCCTAGGCTTTAGAGCAACAAAAGTGTTCTGAATATTACTCCGTAAAATTCTTAAAGATTATAGGAAGTTCTTCTGCAGTCCAATTGTTTAAAGAACTTCCCGGTTCGTAAGGGCGAATGCCTTCAAGGTTTCTTTGTTCAGTCCCTTCCTCATGTATGACATTGATGGGATGATATTCATTTCCAAACACCCCCTTCTCCGGGTAAGCTATCCCTCCTGACACAAAAGTCGGGGATATGTAAGGGAATGTCGTTAATTCCCATTCAACTTCACTCAGCCGTGACCCTCTTCTCTCTCTCTCTTTTTCTTTCTCTTTTTAATAACTTTAACTAATTAGGGTCTTTTTATAATTTTGAATGCAAATGATGTAATGAAATGCTATGAGATGCAAATGCATGAATGCAAAAGGTATCGATCTCGATTCAATCTCATTTAGAAAACTTTATTTAGAAAAAGAATATCTTTACATATAAATGGATTACAAATACGCTTTCGCCCTAATGCCCAAAGTTTTAAAAAACCTCTTAGCCACGATCTGATTGTATCTCGTATTGGTGCTCAATATGTCAGCCTGTACCGGCAATATCTGTAAATAATCAACTGCCTCCTGAGTTTGAGCTAAGACCTCATCTGTGGCGTAATCCATGCAACTAGGGACACCTCCTCTAATACCTGTGGAGTTGTTCTAATTATTTTGAGATAGATTAGCGAACAGGTAGGTATCCTGTTCTGCAGTGTGTTATCTTAAAATAATATCCTATATCCTCAATGTTTCTTAAAAGCTTTCAGATTTCTACCCACGCAAAGCATCCTGCCTCAGTACCTTCGCAGCATAGCTAATCTCTAAAGGTCTTTGTATGATACGGTCTTCTTTAATCGCTTTTTTTTTCACGCTTACTTGAGCTATCCAGGCCATCGGGGCTTGCATTTCCATTGTTTCTGATAAGTACAACAGTAAACTCAAGCTTGTTGTTTGGTAGCGGTCCTATAGTAAACGAGCTTTTTACCATCATAAACAAAAATTCTTTCCATCCAACTCATTTTTTGTAGGTCTCATGCACTCTATCAATCACTTTCCTTCCAATACCCTTACCATCCACATGGAAATCGTCTTCATATGAAAGAGAAATGCTATAATGGTAGAAGTGTCCATCAATACTCCCACACTCACTTTGAATTGCTCATCTATCCTCCAGTCAAGCAAATACTGCAAGTCCCCTTAGTTATTGTAGAACAACTGTTTGGCTTCATTACTCCATTGATCCCATATTTCCTTTAACTCCTAGAGATTATTTTGCGCCACGCTGATGCGAGTGTAACCCCATAATTCTGATGTGTATCCTTCAGCATTTCCTTTGACCATTTATGGACGTTAGCGTTGCCCTCCATTCTATCAAGAAGTCCGTTCTCCATAATAAAACTATCTAACTTAGAAACTGACCGTGAATCGATACCTTTTAAATGCAAAATGACATGCACAAAAGAAAGAAAACAGCCAGTATCATATGATATTAATAAACACAAAGATAACCTAAGTATAATTCTATCTATATTGAGCTCTTACGGTTTTTCTATATGTGGTTTGCTTCTAAAGTTTGAGGTACCCGAACCAGCAAATTCCTCGATCCTCACCCATTATAGGCTCATTTGAATCGAGTTTAGTTCAGGGGAATACATTTCCCTATGGCTACACGGAGATGAAAATCTCCCGAAACCATAGGTACGGATGTATCCCGAAAGTGATCCACTATCCTGCACGGACGCGAAAACCTCACGAAGGCGTAGCTTCTCACTCCCACTTAAGGGTGTGACCACAACGGTCATGCAAATGCAATGCGTATCAGAATATAGCAACACATGCAATAACACAAACACATGTAATGCAAAGAGGATTAAATTTTAAAATTTTTAATTTCCGACATTAAGACAAGAGATAATCAATTACACGGCTTGACTCTCTTATTATTCCCCAGTGGAGTCGACAAGCTGTCGAGGCCATTTTTAAATCGAGTTTTGGAAAATGAGAATCGACTTTAAGAAAAATGAAAACGGGAGTCGCCACCAATCTTTTTAGGTGTGATTGGATCACCTTATAAAATGTTTTGTTTTAAAACATTAATTTTGGTCTACGAAAGTCGAGAAAACGGATTCGGGAGTCGGTTACGTACGAGGAAGGGTTAGCACCCTCGTAACGCCCAAAAATTGGTACCTAATTGATTATCAAGTGTCTTTAATGTCAGAAATTTGAAAGTTTTAAGATGCAAACCTCTTTTAATTAGAATGTCTCAATTTTGAAAATTAAGGCTCACTTATTTTAAACGAGTCAAAACATCACATCTAGTAAGTTAGGACGCAACATTTTAAAACCTTCGAAACTAAGCTCGTCTTTCAAAAATTTCTATCTCGAAACAACAAAACGCCATATCCAGTAAGTTAGGACACTATGTTTTGAAATCTCGAAATAATTGTTTGAGTTTTGAAAACTCAAAATCACTTAGAAGGGTACTTGACTATTCGAATTCAACGAGAAAAGTCGCAACCCAGTAAGTTAGGGCACTACCTTTCTCGAAGTTTCCAAACATCAAGCATTGCCTTTTATTTTTTTAAAAAAACCTTGGAATATTATTTTAAATGACGTTTTAGGATGACATATTAATGCATCATGAAGCATAGATGTACAAAATATTCTAACATTTCCATACAAACATAAATAATATCATTAAGACAAAACTAAATAACATGAACATACGTTTAATGAAAAAAATCATACTAGGGTAAATATAAGATAATAAATAAATCAAAATATGAGTAAATTGAAAGAAAAATATAATACATGCAAAAATTATACAACAATATATCATAAAATAGCACATAAAAGAAATAATTAAACATAGCATATAAAAAAAATGAAACTATGCACAAATAAGATAAATGACATACACTAGAAAAATGAATAAATAGAACATTTACAAATTATAAAAATATAATGCAATAGTTCAAAATACATGAAATGATAATATAATATATATACATGCATAGAAAATATATATTTGAAAATAAACTATATAAAAAGGTTAAATATTATAATATATAAAATACATAATCAAATGTATAAAAGATAGGAATAAATATACATATTTGAAAAATGAAGAAATTAAAATAAAAAAAAGGGTTGAAAAATTAAGATAGACGAATAATAAAATAAGAACAAACCACAGAGAGTAAAAACACAAGGGGGAGAGAAATTTGAGTGAATGCTCTCAAGAATTCTTATTGCTTCCCAAAACTCAAGTGATTTACAATGAAGGGAGAGGCCTCTTTTATAGTTGAGCCTCCCCAAATCCAACGGTACAGATCAATTACATCAACGGTTAAGATTAAAGGATATCTACAAATTAAATCTCCAAGATTACAAGATCATATCTTCAATATTGCATATCATATCTAAGATTGTATCATATCTAAGATTGCATATCATATCTAAGATTGCATATCCTTAAAGATTATATTTCCATATAAGTCAAGCTTATAGATGGACCTTAAATCTTTTCAAGTAATGGGCCATTTCGATTGGGCCAAATTATATGTTTGTAATTTTGTACTGGACTTGGACTTTGTTTTATTTTTATTTTTATTTTTATTTTTTGGACTTATTTCTGGGCCCGGGCAAAATTGAGTGTCTACAGTGATTATATGACATGAATGATGAATGTTTTGTGATTGAAATTGGTTGATATTATGGTGCAATTGATGCTTGTAGGGAGGACCCAAAATGGGTGGTATATTGGCCGTATAAATGGCCTATTTTTGCCTACATGGGCAGGGACACGGATGTGTGTCTCTGTTGTGTCGCTCGAGGGCCACTTCGAAGTGAGCTTGGGCAAACCACACAGGCGTGTGCTAGGCCGTGTGGCCAAGTCAGTAGCCTCCCTAATTTTCACATGGCCTAGCACAAGGAAGTGTCTTGTGGCCATGTGGATAAGTCAGAATGTATTCCCTGTTTCGCCATGGCCTAGACATACGGGCGTGTCTAATGCCGCGTGAGGCACATGGCCTGTTCACAGGGGTGTGTGACCTTTATAACTTTAAAAAATTGTCTAGTTTTGAGAAATTTTGTATGTGCTCGGATTAGTCTCAACCCCTTCCTAATGCATGTTTAAGGTCTCGTTGACCTAAGAAAGGGACTTTATGATGATGTTTGACTATGATACCATGATGTGTGGATGATATTTGTGAATTGGTTATAAAATGTTCCGATATGTTTGGTAATGCCTTATAATCCTAGTCCGGCGACAGATACGGGTTAAGGGTGTTACACGTTCACTCAATACAATCCTATTTTATCTCATTTTCACCATTATGTCTTCTTAATAATTAATATGATCACTATCAACAAATGACTGTGATAAATTGCTCGTTCGAGAATAAACAAGCCGTGGCCACGTTCCATATTTATCAATCTAGACAATGACAATGAGAGGATATCATTAACTCTTTAATTGAGCTATGAATTCCATTGTTGCTAGTAAAGCCATGTCATACACAAGTCATGTACCTAACATACCAGCTATGGGCTCGATTATCTTTAGTGCATAAGCCTCCACTTATATCAAATCACAGGAGTTGCATACTCATGATTAGTGACTAACTCAGGATTTAGGTAAATCACAACATGAACGTCACAAGTGAATTAATTCACAAACAGATTCAGAATTAATTCAATTTGGGCCTAATCCAATGTATCATTCTACCAATGAATAAGTCTATGTCTCTACTCGTGCAGTCAACTGCTCCGATAGCCAAGACTAACCATCTCCCCAATTGGAATTGTAGACGACATAATAATCCTTCTCAATATTTGAATAAAATGATCATTTTGATTCTTTTACTTGATTACGAACTCATCTAGATTATCTACTGAAGTAAGTTGCCATTTTCGCAATACAAACGTTCTTTACAATGCCAATTATCTTTAGTTTGAACTTTAGACAATCAATGAGCTAATATTTGTTTGTCACAATTTCGCTATGCATGCTAAATATAAAAGACAGAAAATACAAAAGACATAATAGTGAAATGTGAAATTAACTTTATTTATTTATTCATCGTTCAAATAAATAGAAAACAATTACATGTTTACTATAATATAGCACATTTCCCAACATTAGCTATGGTACGATTATGGAAGTACTTCGTATTCCAATCACCACTTGCAAGCCACTTTGATCTTGACTTTTGAAACCATAACAACTCTTTGTGTTTCAAACATTCATCAACCTCTTAACGTAGTTCTAATTCACGAGCTCAGAATTACGTTGAAAATCTCAAATCCTGCACTTTTTGCACTCGTTCCAGTTCAGGCACTAGCTTCTTTTTTTGCACAAAAATGTTGCCATAAACCCTTTTATTCCACAACTAAACTATATGCTGAAAATGTTATAAATTCAAGCCCACGTCCAAATCATTCTTCCAATGATCTTTGACAAGAGATTTGAATTCATAATGCAACATCCAACTTGCTAAACAACGAAACGGCCTATTACCTTCGTTATGCACAGGACGATGTGAAAGCAAAATTAGACAATAATCTGATTTTAGACGATGAATAATTACACACCGAACAACTAGGCGTAAACGAAACCCAAGCCGAATTACAGATAGCCTTATCCAGGCGTTGTGATAAATTTCCTCTGTTCCAAATAAATCGTGGACCACTAAACCCCAAGTCACATAGACCACTCTAAAAAAAGAATGACTGAAACCATCTACAGCCAAAACGTGAAGAAGTACTACCCCAACCCTTTCTAAACCATCCAATATCGCATTGAAATCGCCAGCTAAAACCTAAGGTTTGACAATTGACTGTCAATTTCTCCAAATAAAACCACAATTTACGTCTTAACACAGGATACGGGCTGGCATAAATTGCAGAACAAAGAAAACTAGTGTTGCCTTGCTTGCTCCTAACCTTCATGTGAATCACATGCGGATGTAAACTCAAATTATCCACCATAATATCATCACTCCAGAGGACTCAAATCCCTCCTGCAAAGCCATTAGCTTCAATTCGAAAAGAATTAGGAAAATCTAATTTTGCAACGATTCCTTCAACTCTACTGCCACTAATCCTTGTTTCAAACAAACAGACGAGTGTTGGACCAAACTCTCTCCTACATTCCGCCAAAAAAATTATGAAACAAAAAATGTACAGTTACTTGACAATTCCAAAAAAGCAGTTTCAAATCCATAAACAAAATATTGCCAATATATTAACGTTAATCAAAGTAAATTTGTCATATATTACCAATATTAAGTATTATTTATATGTCAAAAAATTTTTGTTTGGCCAGTTAACATGCAAACATATTACCCTAATTAAATATACAAGTGCACATAATTATAGTGCCAAATGTTACAAATTACGATGACACTTAATATTATTGTCTTATTTACTTCCGTAGCTTTATATATAAAAGTTAAAATGGTATATAAGTCCTTATGAAAAAGAATATTACCTTTTCAAACTTTTAAATTTCAAATTACATCAATTAAATTATTTGACCAATATTTTTTGTCTTTGATTGTTACAATGTTGATGTGATGTTAACAACGTTGATGTGATAATTTATGCTAGTGGCAGTTGTTGGTATGGCAATGCCACGTCAACTACCATATGAGCAAAATTAAAAAAAATTAATTTTTTTAAAACTACAAAAAGATATTTGAATTTTTTTATTAGAATGAACCTAGACAAACAGTTGTCCATGTTCATTTATTTCAAACTTAATTATTTTAAAATTATAAAAAAACACATTTTTTAAAATTTAATTTAAAAAAAGTATAAATTTGTAAAACATTATTCAAAGTTATAAAAAATATTAAATTAAAATTAATAAAATTAAAATTAATAAAACCATTTAAAAATTAATTCCAAAATAAATTTGTACAACCATTTATAAATATATAACTACAATTTTTTTCTGTAAATTAATAATTTAATAATACAATAACACAGTTAAAAACTCCCAAGTAAAATAATGTTGTGGGATGTATTGTAGTCGTCTTGGTTGAAACAAATCCAACCACAACCTGTCCCAAACTCAGGGTGAGTTTGGATGGGCGGTGCGTTTAGCTGCGGTTAGTGTAAAAACAGCAGTGGCGGTGAGATTAGATACTGCAGCGATACTGTAGCGTGAGACAAAAAATAAGTTAAACGCACCGCACCGCAGTCAATCGCCCATCCAAACGAAGCCTCAATGTCCTAATACAAAATTTATCTCAATTTCATATTTATTAGAAACTTTAAAATCTATAACCAAATGTTACAGAGATGATTCACTATGCATATCATTAAGCTTAAGATGTATTGTGTATTGCCAAGAGTAAACAGGAAAAATTAGAGCAACTCCGAGAGAAGTCTCATCTTTTTGATGCTAATGGAACTACAACTACATGCATATCAAGATTGTTGGGAGGAAGCCGCAAACAAAGAGGAAAAAGCTCCCCATTCAAAGGACTGCGAGCACACACCACAACATCCTCAAGCCCGGTCTCTTGTTTCAATTTGTGAGTTAGTTCATCTACACCGTTACCCTTGAAACTAAAAGAGTGCCCTTCCATTGCCTCATCGTCAACCTCACCAGTTTCATCTGCTACATGGTAGCATATAGTCCTACCTTTTGATTTCGGTGGTGAATCTAAATAAAAATCACTTGACTGTAATAAGAACATAAATGATTACTGATGGTGTATAATTGTTAGAGATAATTTATAAATTAACTTAACAAATAATTTAAAGGTTTTGTGTCATTTGGTTATTAGTGTAATAACATGAGAAAAAATTTATTTATTATGTATGTATTATAAAATAAAGAATAGTTGGTACAAATTTAAACTTGAAATTAAAAAGATAATAATAACTCTTGTAAAAAAAATAAGACTCTTTAAAATAAGTGAAAAATTTCTCTTCACTTTGTTAAAAATAAATTATAAGTGTTTAAATATTATCAATTGAATTAATTTATTGTTAATTCATATACTAAAACATGTATAACAAATAATACTCTTACTATAAATAATTGCAAATGATTACCCTGACCATACATGATGACACATTACTAAAAATAGACACTAAGATTTAATTTAATTTATTATCTTATTCATTAAGAATTTATACTATAGTGCATAATTTAAATTTTTGTATCTATTTCAATATTTTTATTTGAACATTTTGTTAAATTCTCCGAATCAATCAATACTATTTCTGTTTTAGTATAGATAATCAAGTAATTTGATTTTATATTAAGATGGAATAAGAAGCTAAAACCAACAAGGTTACTATTTAATTAAGAAAAAAGAGTTAAATCGTAGTACCAATTTGCCTGACTCCCGCGACCCTGTTGGAACCACAGAAGACCTTGGGGACTTCAACGAGGACACGACTGAAACCGGTGACGGAGGGCTTGAAGCTAAGCTATCATCGCTAAAAGCCTCCAAAACTTCTTCAGACTCCGGAAAAAAGCTCGAAATTGACAACAAATACTCCATAAACACACGAGAATAGCTCAAAGACTCGGAGTACTCTCCTACCTCCACATCCCATAATACCCATTTATTCGTAGCTCCAATACGAGACTCACCGTGAGTGATGGAGTTCCTCCATGGCGGCGTCCCCCCGTTTGCACGTAAAAATTTCCCGCACCAGCTCTTAAGCTTGATTTTGAACCCTTCTCTTATAGGCTTCCACTGGAGTTTCCAATCCATCTTGTCGGGCACCGTTTGTAGCACCATTTTACCCGTCATGCCTAAAAGAAAAGGAATATCAGTGGCTGCCAGGTACTTCCCATGGCAGCTTTTGAGGCGGATAACGTATGGTTTATCAGGGACAAGCTCGACCAACCACCTAGCTGTTTTCCCTGAGCTGTTTTGGCTTTGATGGACGGTTTCTTGATCATCGTCGGCCACTAGGTATTTCTCAAGGTGGCTCCTCAGTTTCACGACCTTTGCCTCTGTAAAGAGCTCCATGCACTTACAAGACCCAGTTTCCGTGGCTATAACATAAACAAAACAGAGCTCAATGCCAAAATGGCCTTTTACAAAATAGATATGGACCATCTCTTAATTTACTATAAATAAATAAACTTGTAGTTAGCTTTGAACCAAAACTACAAATAAATAATTTTTTTTTGAGAAAAGCATGAAATAAAAAACTTTAGAACCTGCAATAATCATGCATCAAATAAAAAAAGGAAAAAAGGTTTCAATCTTTGATCATGAAAGTTCCAAGTCAACGCCCAAAATGTGGAAGAGCGTGAATTGGAGGCACAGGCAGTACAACTACTAGAACTTGAGGACCTTTTGCAACATGTTTTTTGCAGTCAAGTTTTTAAATGCTACATAAGAATAGAAATTCTTTAAACAAAAATAATGTTATCGGATTTATAAAGCATATTTTACTACATGAACCTTGCCGTGAAGAGTTATTATATTTTGCATCAAGCTTGTCTAAAGATTTGCTACAACTGTTTTACTGTAATTACTCCATGAAACAAGTTTACAATTTTGAAATAGGGAAATAGTTGGGATTGTTTTTAATAATAAAAGGAGGCCATAAGACTACCAGCACTAAATACCCGTAATTTTGTTAAACTACTTAAATTTTTACGCATAGAAAATTACAAAACCATTTAACTGCATGGAAAAAATAGCATACAGAATTACAAACCCTTCTAAATTGCAGCTTGTAAAATTTATGGAAGATAGTCAGAAACATTCCATTGTTGAATTCATAATTCCTCTATAAAAAGAATTCCTGCAAAATAAGCTCAGATCAGTTGAAGTTTAAGGTTTAAGATATGTTCTATTATAAATCTTTTTCTTTCTCGATTTTTAAATATTTATATTTTTTACGATTTTTTTTATTGAAATATTTTATTCGTTAATCAGTAATAACATGGTCGGTGAATCTTCTGGCAACTGGATTCAAGGAAATTTTATTCAACAAATATGGCAGAGAAAACTTGATTGAAGATATAGTGAATTAAAATTTTTATTTAAAAATACAAAATGTTTAATTGAAATGTACAGAATCATTTATTAATTTTTTAGCTTTGTATGCATTTAAAGGATTTTTTTCTTTTTACGTTTTACAATAACTAAAATTTAAAATATTAATATTCGAAATATTTCTATCAAAACAATTTTTAGTTTAAAAAAGATATAATTAAAAAATGTTTTAAAAAATATTCCCGAAAGGATAGAATAATTTAATATTACTCATAGCTATAAAAAAATCATAATTATAACATTCGTGTATATAAACTAATATATATAGTTAAATAAGGCATATAGGTCGATTTTGAAAATTATTTAGGTTTTTAGGTCGGTTTTAAAATTATTTTAAGAAATAAGTCGATTTTGAGGGAAAGTTCGTCCAGCTAGGCGAGCTTTCTGGAAAGCGTGTCCAGCTACACGAGCTTTCCGTACACGTATTAGGAAAGCTTGCTTAGCTAGAGGCGTTTTTCCTTTAAATTGTAATTTTTGACTTTTTTTATTTAATTAATTTCTATGATTGGATGGTTAAATGTTGGTGATTTTATCCTCTAAGTCTTAGGTTTGATCCCTCTCCCACTCACAATTATATTCTTTATTTCATGTTATTTTAAGCTTCTTTTTTTTAGCTTTCTTAGTTAAATGGTTAAATAATAATTATTTCATCCTTCAGACCCCATTTCAATTCCCTTGTTTTTATATGTAAAATATTTCAAATATTATTGTTTTTTCATCTACATTATGAGTATGATATTTCAAATATTTTTATATGTGAAATATTTCAATTAGTTATTTGAAATATCATTATGTTTATATGTGAAATATTTTAAATACACATACAAAAATATTTACTAATTTACTAAAATTAATCATATTTATAATAATTATTTGATTTTATGAACAAAAGAGTTATTATTAAAGAGATGAATTAAAATAAAAAAATTGAAACAATATATTTATTAATTAAAAATTAAAAACTTGAAATAGTATGAAATAAAAATTACAAATGTGTTTAGAAAAAGGGAATTGAACCTGGTCTCCCAAGGATAAAATCATTATTATTTAACCATTTAACTAAAGAAGCTAATATATTAAAAACATTCATTAAAAAAAGAAGAAGAAGAAGCTTAAAACAACATGAAATAAAAAATATAAACATGAGTGGGAAAGGAATCGAACTTGGGACTCAAGGACAAAACCACCAAAATTTAACCATCTAACTAAAGAAAGTTTTTATATTAAAAAAAATCAAAAATTGCAACTTAAAAGGAAAGCCATCTGACTAAAGAAACAATTTTAAAATCGACCTAAAAGCCTAAATAAATTTCAAAATCGGCCTATAAGCCTTATTTAGCCATTTTTTAACAGAAGAATTAATTAATTCAATTACTCAAGGAAAACCACCTTACATCTCAATTCAGCTACCGCACATTTATTTGCCTTCACAGGCGGTGCCTTACACATCATGAAAAGAATGGAACGACATGACAATGTCATTATCCCTCTGAACTGCAGATTATTCTAAATTATCTAAATCATGGCCATTTTAATCTCAAAGTTGTTTGCATTTATTATCGACCTTTCGATACTGCCTTGCACAACATCCAAATTTGGTAGTGCGTAATCTCGTAGTGTATGTTCTTCGCGAGTCATGGGAGGCTCTATTGGCAAAGGTGGTTCTGGTGGTGGTTGTTGCTTTAGTGGTTCTTTGTATAACGAGTTATCACGTGGTGGGTCATTTTGCATTTTTTGTTGTTGTTGCTACTGTCTACGGTTACAACAAATGATTCTCTCTGGATTTGATGCTGGCTCTATAGGGGTGCCCCTAATTCGAGTCATACAATGCAATCCACAGAGAAAAAGAGAAATAACTTAATGAAAATTGAAATCGTATCTATAGTTCTAAGACTTCCTACTTATCCTATTAATATGCAAAAGATAAAGACTAATCTAATGCCGAAGCCTTCTGGGCAATAGCGCCAACAACTTGACCGCCTCTTGACATGCTTAAGTCGAGAGTGAAAAATACTACTGCAAAATTTATGGAATTAGGTGATATCCATAAGTATACAGGTCAGGTTGTGATATAGATTGTTACAACGGAACACGAAAGTATTTCGAGGATCGTACCCAAAGGAGGCTTGATTAAACTAGTGATTAATCTTTATGATAACAAGTCTAAGCAGTAGTGAATTAAAACCATATTACGATAAATCATATGAATAGATGGATGAAAATAAAACATGTAAAGAACATTAAATAACAGAAATAAGTGATTGTAAATCTATCAAGGATAAAAACAGAAGACTAACTCATTTCAGTGTTCATAGCTAACTTCTAACTTAGGGTTCTATTTGGTCAGCTAGTAGTTAACCTAGTTATTACCTCTTGGCCTCTAACTAACCTAACTAGTCGGTAAGAACTACTTATCTCTCAACCTCACAGTTTAGATTAGGACAAGCCAAGTGGTGCTCGGTAGACTATTCGCTCTACCTCATTTGCCTAAATGACTTCCTAGGGTTGTCAAGCCTAGAGTTTAATCTCTTTCAACCCGAGCCAATTGATTCGACAAGAAACCCCAAATAATTGTTAACTATTCCCATATTCGCTCGTTACTCTCCTTCGAAATTGAATATAATTAACATAAATCTAATTAACATAATCTCGAACTTGAATTGAAACATTAATAAAATACCATAAGAAAAAAAATAGAGAGAGAGAGAGAGAGAGAGAGAAAAGAGATTTTGAATATTGATGAAGTCTAAAACTCGAAACTTGTAGCAATAGTTGAATGATTCACAATTCAAATTAAGAAAATGAATAATTAAACAAGAACTGTAAAATAATAAAAACAAAATTTCCAAGGTAAAAACCTAATCTATGAATTGAAACTTAAATGAAGAGGAAGAAGTCCCCTGTTGAGTTCTGAGTAGTCTTATTTATAGGAGTCATGTTAAATGACTCATTTAGACTTAATACAAGTGACTAAACATCATTAATAGGAGTTGTGTGGACTAAAACACCCTTGTTGCCTTTAGTTCCCTTGTCACAACTGTGTCGCGACACCAATGACAGTATGTTCCTTTGGTGCTCATTCAAGGTTGTGTCTGTAACAACCCCTTTTTAGTCAAATCGAAACAGTATTTTTGAACCAAAATATGAAGTCAAAATATTTATTTTATTATTATTTTAATGTTTACAGTTGGATAACATGTATGTGTGAAAATTTCGTGAAGAAATTTTATCGTTTAAATGGTCAATTTGAGAAAAAGGATTAAATCGCGTAAAGTGCAAAAGCAGTGTTCTATTAGTTAAAGGTATTAAATAGCTATAGAACCTTAAAGTAAAGACCTTTATGCTGTAATTAGACCATCCCTAGTGTAAGTGGACTTTTATGGACATATTATCATGCATTTTAATTGTTTTTAATTAAGGGTAAATAGGTAATTAGTATATTAAAGATAAAATAAATAAAACAAAACAAAACAATTGTTTTGTATCATCGTTGTTAGCCAATTATTAACTTGAGGAGAAGCCATTTTAGGGCTTGAATTTTTTCAAGCTTGTTTTCTTCAATTAAGGTATGATTTTTTCACCTTTTTAATGATTTCTATGTTTTTGATATCGTTACAGCTAGTATTAGCTAGCCCAGGGGCTAATTTGCAAAACTGTTAAAGATTTTGAGTGTTTCCATTGATGAATATATGAGTATTTTGATGTTTAATGCTAGATTATGAATATTTGATGTTAGTTAAACAAGTTTTGTTAAGTGATTTTTAGTGAAAATGCAACATAGGGATTAAATTGTGAAATGTGAAAAATGTGTGGTTAAAATGTGGAATAAATGAAAAAATGGGCTGCTAGGGTATAATGGTAATTCAAGTAGCATGGGTTTAATTGGAATTTCATTAATTTGTAAATTCATGAATTAAGGACTAAATTGTGAAAAATGTAAAATATGAGGGGCAAAAGTGTAAATATGTTTTAAAGTGTATTTTGGACTAAATTGAATGAATAGTTGATTAAATAAGCTGATTTTAATTACTTATAGATCAAGAAAAGAGGAATTCAGACTTAGATAGGGAAAAAAGCAAAGTAATTGAATAGTCTGTTCGTTCTGTTATTTCCGTACACGAGGTAAGTTCGCATATTTGAACTTAAATGTGTATTTATTCAATGGATGGATGGTATTGAGATTGTATTTATTTTATAGTTAAATGTGTAGAACTTAATTTAAATGTACGATTTAAGTGGACGAGTTGTTGAATAATACCATAGCTGGGCTATGGCACATCAGATAATAAGACCATAACCGAGTTATGGCATGTGAATGTAAGACCACGGTAGGGCATTGGCAACATATGTGTAAGACCATAGTGGCATCGGAAAATCGAAGTATTTGTATCGTAAACATTTATAAGCTCGAAGTGATTTGGTAAGAGAGTTGGTGATAAATAGATATATATCGGTACAGGTAGAGGTGATCATGGGTCGGGTCGGGCCAGGTCCAAACAAAATTTTAGGCCCGTCTACTAGGCCTGGGCCCGGTCGGGCCCAAAATATGGGCCTAAAAATTTGTCCAAGCCCGGCCCGAAATAAAATTGCTAAGCCTGAGCCGGCCCGCCCCGACCCATATTAATTTTTTTTTGCTTATTTCATTAAATAAAAAAATTTAAAAATATAATAAATCAAATATATTTAAAAACATAAAAAAATATTAAAATAAATAAAAAGATACTAAAATAATTCTTAAAATAATACACAAATTGACAATATAATAAAAAATGGTTATATTAAAATTTTAAAATGATTAAAAAATATATTAATATATAATTCAGGCCGGGTCGTGCCGGGCCCGGGCCAAAAAACTCTTACCTAAGGCCCGGCCCGTTTTCTAAACGGGCCTCTTTTTTTTGCCCAAGCCCATTTTTTGGGCCTATATTTTTACCCAAACCCTCCTATTTTTCGGGCAGGCCTTCGGGCCGGGCCGGGCCGCCCGGCCCATGATCAGCTCTAGGTACAGTTATATACTGAAAACTATTCAGGTAACAACTTAGAAGAAGTTGAGAACTTATGAGTTCGATATAGTTAAACTTTATGTTAGCTCATTGATTGATGTTTTAAATGTTAATTATGTTATCCATTTTGAAATGCTAATGATTGTTGAGATTATTTCATATACATACGAACTTACTAAGCTTTATAGCTTACTTTGTTTAATTTTCAATGTTTTATAGTTCTACAAAGCTAGCTCGGATCTGGGGATCGTCAAGGACTTCATTGCACTATCGAACATCTATTTTGGTACTTTTGAAGTGTGTGTATATATGGTATATGGCATATAGGCTTGAGTCATTTTTGGTATGTAATGAAAATGTATCTTGGCCACTTGAGTTGGCTTGTGATGATGAATTTAACGATGTTTATAAATGTGTAAATGGTTTTTTTTTGAGTTTGGTAATTGACTTATAATGTAACACCCCGTATCCGAGACCGTCGCCGGAGTCAGACATGAGGGGTTCGCAGACTTAAATCACTTATTTGCACAGTCCATTTTAAATTTTTCCAGGCAGTTGGCTAACTGCGTCACTGTCACCTTAAAAATCATATCTTGAGTTCCAAAAATTGAAAATCAGTTTTGTAATTTTTCCCTGAAACTAGACTCATATTTCCATTTACAGATTTTTTTCTAGAATTTTTGGTCAGGCCAATTAGTACATTTTATTAGTTAAAGTCTCCCCTGTTACAGGGTTCGACTACACTGACCTTCTTGCATTGCGACTTAGATAACTCCTTGTACAGGGCTTCAATACTTATTCCATTTATTTCTAATGAAACTAGACTCAAAAAGGAATCTATACATATATGGTATGACTTCTAATTTTCTCTGGTTAATTTATAGAGAATTTCCAAAGTCAGATCAGGGGATCCAGAAACCGTTCTGGCCCTGTCTCACGAAAACTTTAACATCTCATAATATACTATTCATATGAATGTTTCGTTACTTTCCTATGAAAATAGATTCATCAAGGTTCGATTACAAAATTTATTAACTATTTAATTCCATTCCTACTATTTTTAGTGATTTTTCACATCCACATCACAGCTGCTGCCAGCATCTATTTTTAAGGTAAACTTTACCTATTTCATGATCCTCCATGGATCAACTAGAGTTTGTCATACATATACCAAAAGTGATCCTGAATGACCATTCCCATGGCTAACCGTTACCAACATTTCCATACCTCTCAACGAACAACATACAAAACGATTATAATGCTATGATCAAAGTATATTTAAGCCATTTTCGCATGGCTATCCAAATTTACACAAAACCGAAGGGTACATGACCAATAACAAAAAGGGTAGTCCTATACATGCCATTTCAAAGTTCAACCAAAAGTATACCGAAAGGGGCTTTGATAGTGTGGGCGACTTCGACTTCAAAATTCCCGAGTCCGATAGCTGACGAACCAAAATCTATAAAACAGAGGATTAAAGAAACGGAGTAAGCATTAAATGCTTAGTAAGTCTCGAGCAAAGAATTTAAGCACAACTGAAGTATAGCATTCATATAACTAAACGGATAATCCCATATATACATATTCTCAAATCATTCCTACTTCACATTCCAACCCCTATATTCATACATAAGGGATCATCTTAACCAAATACCGGAAGCTCATTACTCGACTAAGCGAATATTATTCGAAGGGAATCAACTATTCCAATGCACATACGAAACATACCTCATTGTTGGGATTTTACAAGCGTATTAACTGAAATTTTTACAGCAAGATCGCTCATTCCCGAATCACATACCTTCAGAATTTAACCGGATATAGCTACTCGCTCAAATGCCTTTGGGACATTGCCCGGTTATAGTAACTCGCACAAATGCCTTCGGGACTTAACCCGGATTTAGTAACTCGCACCAATGCCTTCGGGCTTAGCCCGGAATTAGTAACTCGCACAAATGCCTTCGGATCTGAATCCGGATATAGTCACTTAGCACAAAAGCCTTCGAGACTTAGCCCGGATATCATTCGAATAACCAAGCACATATATCAATAAATCATGACACATCCGTATTTCATTTTCATTACCAAAGCTCAAACACAAGACACTTATCACACTTGCAATTTCGGCTCAATAGCCACATACAAAGAGCATGATTTTGATTTGCTTAAAACATGATCTAATCAAATCATAATCTAAGTTCTATTACTCAAAAACTTACCTCGGATGTCGTCGAACGATTTCGATGGCTATTCGACCACTTTTTCCTTCCCTTTATCGGATCTAGTTCCCCTTTGCTCTTGAGCTTAATTTAACAAATAAATTGATTTAATCATTTGAGCATCAAAAAGAGGAACTCAAGGTACTTAGCCCATATATATTCATTAGACATTAAAGTCACATACATATGAAATCATGAATCAACTCGACATATTATCCCACACTTCCTTTTAGCCGATTGTCTAAGTCAAGATAAAAGCATCAATATGCTTGCCTCTAACCAAATACATGCAACGCCAATCCATCTCATGTGGCCGAATATGCATGTCTACGTTGAGGCCAATTATATACTTAGTACCACATATAAATGACATACATTTTACTAACTAATGCATTACATATTATAACTCAATACGCATCCATCATTTACTCCATAACTAAAACACCACCATATATAAACATATACCTTGAGATGATATATATATATGTCATACCAATACATCATGTGCAAATATATATATGCAAGAGCCGAATCACAAGGCTGATTATAACCATCTCATATATTTTCATCCCATACCCGAATGCACAAGTACATTATAATAGCTTCCAACTTAATTCATCATAAATTTTCTTTTTTTTTCATGGCCGAATGCTCCTTCTACACCATTTACCTTCACAAAGCATGAACTTCATCATCCAACTTACAAGCTTACAATCTCATGAAGTTTAACCTCATAGTATCTATCAAACTCTCACTCATTAGCTTCTATCATAAACCTCCAACAACACCAAATAAACATATACTTCGTGGGTCTATGGTAGAACCAAGAAAGGAACTCATAGATATCAAGATGTAAGCAAACTACCATTATTCATCTAAGTTTAGCATGAAACACAACCATCACCCTTATTAATCTTTTATAGCCGAAAACCATACTCACCCCAAAAATCAAAATTTCAACATGGTTTACAAAAATCACTTGATATCTCACTCAATATCAACTGAAATTTCAAGAGCTAATACAAACTTCCTTACCTTAATAGTGACCTAAGATGACCGATTGCTTCACTCCCTTCTTCCTTTCAATTCGGCCAAGAAGAACCAAAGAACACAACTTGTTTTTCTTTCTTCCTTAGAACATTCGGCCAAGAGAAATGAAAAAAAGATGGACACTTTTTTTTTGTTTTCTTTCTTACATTCACGGCAATGGGGAGGGGGAGAAACAATCACACACATTCTTTCCTTTTTCCATTTCTTTATTACCCATACTCCTTATTTTATTGTTCCTAACATACATCACTAACATAACATGTTTGTGACATGTTTCCACTCATAGCATGGCCGGCCACTAGCTCAAATATTGGGCAATTTGACATGCAAACCCACCATTTCTATAACACGCATTAATAGGCCACTTTACATTTGCCTAGCACATTTATAAATTTTCTCATATAAGTCCTATTTACTAAAATTCACTTACAATTAACAAAATTCAAACATGAAATTTTCACACATGCATAAGTACATATAATGAGCATCAACTAGGACAGTTAATTATTTTTTTATGACTCGGTTTAGTGGTCCCGAAACCACTTTCCGACTAGGGTCAATTTAGGGCTGTCACATATAATGTGTGCTTGAAGTTGGATTTATGAAGCTTAATGATATTAGGTAATTTGAATGGTAAAGGATTGATATTTGGGAAGCTTTATGCTTGTGAATTGGTACATGATAATGCATGATTGGAAGGGTATAATTAGTTGAATTGTATATGTGAATTTAGGTATGAAACTAGATGGCAAATTGTAGCATATTGGTAATTGGTATTGATGGTAAAGAAATGGTATGATTTGAACATTGGTTGATGGTATTTTGATGCATATTAGTGTCTTGAAATGGTACCATTTGAGCTTGAATAGGTATGTGCAAAATAGGTGGCAAAATGGCTTGGTAAATAGCTTATTTTTGTCCACACGGGCATGTGTCTCAGTCGTATGTGACACATGGTCATGTTACACGGCCGTGTGTCCTCTGGTGTTGAATTTGAAAATAAGTCAGTATACTCCACACGGTCTCACACACGGGCGTGTGACTTGGCCATGTGGTATAAGTCAGTATACCCTATAGGTTTGACACGGCCTAGTATACGGCCTGGCACATGGGGGTGTATGGCCATTTTTAGGGCACACGGCGTGTGTGTTGGTTGTGTGACCCAAGTCAGTTAGTTACACGGGGTTAGACACGGGCGTGTCTGGTGGTCGTGTGAGACACATGGCCTAGCCACACGGGCGTGTGTCCCCTGTTTTGAGAAAAATTTTCAAAGTTTCGTGAAAGTTTCTAGAGTTACCGGTTTAGTCTCGAATTACTCCCAAAGTATGTTTAGGGCCTCGTAGGCTCGTATAAGGGACAAATTGATTGAGATTAAATAATGAATGCTTGAATTGAGAAAATGTATGCTAAATGTATGTTTTATTATTTTGTAAGTCAGGTAATGCTTCGTAACCTTATTTCGGCATTGAATACGGGTGAGGGGTGTTACAGTGTCGTGACATCCCTTGGTGTGTGTTGCAACATGGTCGACAATATGCTCTTAAGGTATTTTGAAAGTCTGTTGTGACATCCAAGTAGTATGTTGCAACAGAGGGAGTATTCCACTGACTTTTTGGCCTAAATCGACGTCCTACACACTCAACCAACATGTTAGTCATCACTTAGGCCCAAATTAGCCTAAAATGTCATAAAACACTCCTAATCACTCAATTTACTAACTACATGCTTGGAATGAAAACTTAACAAAAGCATTACTTGGTTGTTAAAAAACAAACTCCGTAAGTATAAAAAAGGACCTAATTTGCCACAAAGAATTATGGCAGATCAAAAGTACCCCCAACTTTTTAACACAGGTAAGTTTCGTGGATGAAATTTTTATAAAGAGGGGAGAGTTATAACACCCAAAATTTTTGATTTATTGTATACAAATATATCGAGAAATTTAGTAGAATTTTGGTATGATAAAATTAGCATTTTATAGGGATTAAATTAATTTTTAATTCATTAAGAAGCCTTTAAAAAAATCTTAGCTAATTTAATTATTACCGGCCTAATCAGGTAAAAATACAAAACTAATGGTAAAATAGTAATTTTTCCACCGAGGATATTTTAGATATTTAGAACATAAATGAGATTAAATATTAGATTAATTAGAGACTTTTGGTGATGACTGAGTCTGTTATTTAATTTTAAATCCTTAAACTTCAAATTTTTGTCACATGCTTAAATAATATTAAGTGTTTGACCATTTGACTATATTTAGTATTATAAAAGATGTTAAAAGAAAGATGATAACATCATCTTTTTCCTTCTATACCAGCCGACCATAAAAAGGGGGAGAAGGTTCTCCACATTTCTTCATCTTTTTCTTTACTCATTTCTCTTACTACTAATTCTCACCATTTTTCATCACTTTCCATCAATTTCTTTTAAATCCATCATCATTAAACCTTTATTGAGCATTATCCCTCATAATTTCCATCATTCAAGTGTTTTAAGGTTTGAGCCCTAATGTGAGAAAATGTAATAGGAAGTTGAAAAGAGGTATTCATGTATAGATTTTATAGTTTTCATTTCATCCATGCTTAGTCTCATGTTTATTGTGTGTTAATGGTTATTTATTGTTCATGAGAGAAATTGAAGAATGAAAGGAGGGTGCTTGCAAGGGAAAGGAAAAGCTTGTTAATTAAGGTAGATTTAGTCTTCTCCAACACTTTCGAAAATTTTAGTGTTCTAAGATATTTGGAAAACACATTAATTTACTTATTTTGAATTAATATTTCTTCTAATTGAATTGATATTATTATCAATATGAATATGTTATGGTATGTAAACGTCTTAATGCTATGAAAGTGTGATTAATGACAAGAAAACAATTTTGTAAATGATTTTCAAGTTAAGTTTCTTGTAGATAAGTTAATATGAGTTTGACACTTGATTTAGTAACTTAATGCTATGGTTGAAATTATTATTTCATGATATAGTGTTTACTGCCTCGAATATTGTTTCAAACTATAAACTTGGTTAGAGATTTTTAACATTGGCATTCCAGAGATTCTGAAACAAGGCCCTAGTAGCTTAGTTAAAATGGTTTGGATATTGGCATGACAATAGGGGACTTCTGTTACTAGTGCTATGGTATTTTGTTATTAGTACTTCGATACTTCGGTTACTAGCACTTTGGTGCGATTCTGATCTGGTTTTCGAACACTCACGCTTCAGCGTTTCTGTTATGGTGGCTCTGGCCAATTAGTCCTTAACATCCCCTCTTTATTTATTTAGGCTTACTATGGGCTGAAATCAAACTATTTTTGTTATTTTATAAATGATTTCTTGAACTTGACAGATGTTATTATTTATAGACTGTCATTTTGAAAACTAATTAGGTTTTCTGATTTCTAAATTTTTTAATAGATATTATGAGCATTGTTTTTCAAATGTTTTACAAATTATTTATAAAGTTCGATTTATTGTTTAAAAGGTAAGTATATATGGAATTTTCATATTATCTTACTAAGCTTTATGCTTGATGCGCCATTATTTTTTCGAGTAGGTCTTCTGAATCAAAGCTTGGTGCTTTTTGAGAATCACAAGCAAACACCATTATCAACATTGAATGGTATGAAATATTTGTATTTACAATTGATACCTAGTGGCATGTATTAGAAAACTCATTTAGGGATGCATATATAAATGTTTCATATAACTATTAGTTGTAATAGTTCTAATTTGTTTATTTTTTATTGACCTTGAGCCAAACTTTATATCTTTTGAATGTATGTATACAAGCCTTGGTTTTCCATGCTTTAGATTGATTTTGTATAGGTTTAACAGGCTAGCTTAATATCTTGGTTGTTATGACATGTTATACCTCATTTTGAACATGTTATATGAGCGTAGATTGTGACTTTTGATCTATTTTTCGAATGTGGTTTGTAAAAGTCTAGTTTGTGGTGTTTCAGTGTTTGTTCTCGACTAATAAAATGCGACTTTTAATATCCCAAAGATTGGTTTTTGTTATGGTTAGTGGTTGAAGGCTTAAGAAATTAGTTACAATTCAAGAAAGGGTGAACTTGTGAAAGGTTGTAGTGCCGCCTAGGTGGGTCCTTGTCGAACAATCACTTTTAGTTAGTATCACCTAGGCGGTGGCCTGAGCCATGCCTTAGCGAAAAGAAAAACTAATAACTCCAATACCGTTTAGGCGGGAGCTTTGACCACCTAGGCGGCAACTTAACGTACGGTTAATGCTTTTGGTTTTACTTAATTTCTTATAAATTCCTTTAATAAATTAAGTAACATCCTTATATTTTACAAATTACCTAGTTCTTTTGTTTTAATTGGCACTATATGATTTTTGGATTTTTTTTTGAAGGAACAAAACTCATTATGGATAGAATTTAAATATTTTTATATAATTTTATAAATTTTATCATTTATTTTCTTACATAAAGTATTGATTTTACTCTGAAAATATCCTGTTAGCGTCTCATGCTTGTACTGACTATTGGGACGAGTGAGGGGTATTACAATTTTTTTTTGAATAAGATAAGTAAAAATATTTTTGTTTGAGACAATTTTAATTAAATAATATTGAAAAAGGAATAAAAATATTAGTTAAAACATAAAAGTAATATATTTGGTTAATAACTTGTAATACAAAAAAATTAAAATTAGAATATTTATAATTAATTAGCAATATGCTAAAAAGTAAACATCAAATCTATATATTTAAGAATATAAATAAATCATATATTAAATAGTACATATAATCATATATATAAATTGTGTGCAAGTAGAATTGAATCAGAACTAAATTGAAATAGAGATTAAATTAAAAAGATGAGAAACTATGAAGAATCAATTCAAAATTATCTCATTTTTTCCAAAAAAAGAAAAATACATGGATCCAAGCAGGTTGACATGCGGGTCCTTTTAAGTTTTATTCGAGAAATGGTTTACATGTTAGTTTCGTTCCTAGATTTATTATTATAATTATTTATTTAAGTTGCTTATTATCATATGTAGGTAATAGTTTGAATTTTTATTTGGAATTGTTATTTAAATACATGTGATAAATATGTGTTATACAATTTTGTAATTAATCCTCAAAATTATTGGTTACTTGTTCTCAGTGATAAAATGTTGTCAAATTCGAGTGAATAAAATTTTGCTTTTTTAATAAAATTAAAAATGTTACATCACAAATTTTCAATTAAATAAATTCATGTTGAATTTAATTTTAGGGGTGAATTCAAACTTATAATATTCAAAATCCAAGACAACATTGATTTAATGTATTAATTTTGGATGTGGCGAGAATGCATAGTTGATTCTTAAATTTGAATTTTTTCTAATTTTTAACGTAAACCTAACAATTGTCATTTTAAACGAATTATCTAATTTATTTTTAAAAAATAATTTTGTAGATATCTGATCATATCTAACAAAGAGAACCGATGACGGCCCTCGTGTTCTTAGCTAAATATCATCAAGCTTAATTTCTCGGTAACAGCTACGAAATACAAACTATGAACATATTACCTCAAAATAATTTTTCTAAACAACGCCCAAAGTTTGTTGCTCAAAAAGCTAAAAACTGAAATAAAGATCACAGTTTAGTTGGGCTTACTCAAATATCCCAACAATCTCAACAATGAGTTGGGAGATGTATAAATATATTGAAATTTTAAGTAAATAAACATTATGCGTGACTATGATTTTCATTTTAGCTTCTTATATTATTTTACCTTTCAATGCTTTATGCATCATTGCAAAAAATTAATTCAGTTTGAGTTGTAAATTATTGATTAATTTGGCAAACATTAAATATAACTAAAAAAAGGAAGAATTTTGAAACTCAAACAATTATCTCAGAATTTAAAGTTTTCATATATATGCTCTTATACATTCTTTAAAATTTCTTTTATATATTCTTTTTTTTTGTAATTTTATATTGATCTTTGCTTTACTTTAATCAATGCATGTAATTAACTCTCATTATATTTGAAAAATATAAATTTAATTTTATAAATATTATTAACGTGTCTTTTTTAAAAAAATTATATTTTAAATTGATTTGGACAACGAGACTAATAAAGCGAATTCTTAATAAATTAAATTGATTTGAAGTCAAAAATCAATGAAGTAAAGTTTAGTGTGAAATTGTGGGAAAAAAGGCTAAATTGAATGAAATGAAAAGTATAGGGATTAAATTTCAAAATTTCCATTTTTAGCTTAGAAAGGATTAAAAAGCAATTTTTACATGGTTGTATATTGTTATGAACCTTTATGAAGTTATTTGGGGATTTAATGAAATGACATATTCGATATAATAAAGCTAAGTGATAAAAGAAAGGGACTAAAGGTGCAATTTCTCCATTAAAGGATACTTTGGACATTTTGAGAATTTTATATCGGAAATTTTAAAATTTATTTCGTATGTGTAAAGATGAAATAAAAAAATTATTGGCCATAGATTTTGGACTTTAAAAATCATAAAAAAGAGTGGGCCACTCATTTGATTTTTTTTTTGTGCTTTGACTTTGACAATTCTTTTGAATAAAAGAAAGGAAAGACGAAATGTCTTCTCTCCTCATTTGATTTTTTCCCCCTTCGTGTCGTCCACCTTCCTTAAAAGAGAAGAAAGTTTTCTCTTCTCATCTTTCTCATATTTTCTCACATTTCATCCAAAGTTTACACTACCCAAGTCATTTTCTTGTTAAAAGCTTGTAGAGCACACATTTCTAAGCCTAGTTCCATCGTCATCTTCTTCATGGAAAGAGTGAATTTCCATGATATAGAGAGAGAAAGCCCGAGTTAGTACGAAAAAGTAAAAAAATAAAGTAAGAAAATGTATTTTGTCATATTTAAGATTATTTTACATAAGTTTCTCAAGAACATGATAATTAGGTGTTATGTATAATATGTGTTTTAAAGAGAAAGAGTCGAATTGTGGGTTATGGAGATTGAGCATGAAAGAGGAGTATTGGATTAGTTAAGTAGAGGATTTTGGTGCTTTTTTTATTATTATTTAAAGAGAGGTAAGTTCTTAAAAAACTATCGTAAGTGAATGAAATAGTTTAATGAAAATGAAAGTAGAGATAAGTATGAATGTGTTATGGTTTTAGACTAAAATGTGAAATAAATTTTTATGGTATTTTGGTGAATATTTAAATGAAAAGTTGACTTAATTGGTGGACAAAAACAAAGTTAACAAAGTTAATAATTTGATAAGGAAAATGATAAGTATGACATAAAAATGAGCTAGTAAGTGAATATGAGTGAAATTTATATGATGTTATGTCACTATTAAATTTATAATTTTACACACAAAGTCTAAAATCTACAATTTTGCACACAAGTATCGAGATTTATAGCCCAAGTCCCAGACTTATTAGCTAAGTCTCGATACTTTGTTGTCCAAGTCTCAAGACTTGCAATCCTTGCACCCATACAAAATATTTTATCAGTTTGAACCACTAGCAACCCGTTTTATGCCTCAAAGAAATATTCCAAAATGATTTTTAAAAATGAAATTAAACTTCTTGAAGGTTGAAATGTGTTTTAAGGGAAATATTATTAGATTCTTAAAAGAAAAACTTTGCAACCGGAGGTGGGATGGGTAAAGGGTGTAACACAAATAACTCTGTAGATATAATACAGCCTCCGAGAATTTGTGATTCCCGCCAAAATTTAGGCTTGGTTATTGGTTGAATTCTTTACAAATTGAAACCGACTATTTTTAATGCTTTGAATAGGAGAATTATTGATCATCCTCTCCTCAAAACCTTATATACACATATATTATTTGCGCATAACTGTGAATATGTATATGATACATTTCCCTGTTTCTCTATGGTCAAAATTATCCCATTAAAAGAAAATTAAACATGATATATCATCCCCACCTCCAACGTAGATGCATGGGGTACACTTAACGCATAGGTTGATAGTCGGCTGTTTCTTCTCAAGAATTCATACCCGTAGTTAATTACAAGCTTCTTTATCAGGCTAGATCCTTGCTTGGCTTTGACATATGAGTGCCCTAGTATGTATGCTATCCCAGCTTCCCTAGCTTCCATAAGTTCCTGCAACTCTTCCCTTGCACCAGTATCTATCTCCGGGCTCTTTGGCACAATAAACCGTACTCTTTTTCTCAGTTTTATTACAGGTGGTGGTGACCATATCTCCTTCAACTCTGATGGACCAGCTGCCTCTATTTTGTCTGCATCATCCTCCCTCATCTGAACCCCTTCTGTATGGCTAGAACATGTTCCGACGACTGTCATTTTATCGTCATCTTTCACCAGATCTTCATTAACACTACCAGGAGCAACACTTTCTGACTGTATAAACTCCGCTATACTGCAAACAAGATCTTTCTCAAACTCCATGTCATCTTTATGAACATCGCGATACCCGTATCGTACGATGCACCTATAAAGCCTGTACTCCCTAGGTCCAATATGACCGATCAGAAACCGTTCCTCAGGTTTAACATGAGGAACTGGGACAGATTTGATGCAAAGAAAAACTAGGACCTGATGGAAGGCTGGAAGGTTGGTGACAAAGTGGGAGAAGATTGCAGGGATTCCAGATACGAGCTCAGTGTGGACAAGTCCAATCCCACGAACCCGTACTATGCCTAGACTGGGACCCAAGCTAAGTAGCCAGTTGATGGATACCTTGTTTTGAACATCGAACTCATATTTTTTCAGTGTGCCATAGTGCCAAACACACATGATTATAAGGAAGATGAAAGCAAGGGCAATAGGAACCCAGGCCCCTTCAAGGAACTTGGTGAGGGAAGCAGTGAAGTAGAGTGCTTCGATTGTGCCAAAAAAGAAAACAAAGCCTATTGCCAAGAATACACTCTTTTGCCAGCATAAAACAATTACCAAAGACATCAGGCAGGTAGTGACCAGCATCACAGTTATAACAGCCAAACCTGTCCAACAAGAAACACGAAGAGTCAAAATTACTAGTACAAATGCAGATTCAAAAAGAGTATCCAATTTACGTTTTATAATTCAGAATATGTTTTCAAGGAAAGACGGATATCAAATATGTAACATTGGTTCTCAATATAAAAATAATAAATGAAGCAACAAATTCCCTACTCCTGTCTCCTATTGCCTCAAACACCAATAATTTAGTGCCAAACTTTCAGGCAACTTTAATTATATCAAGACCAATCCATGTAGAATTTCCTTAGATTTAGGAAGAGGTGAATCGTTTTCCATTTCTGCTTTCAGTCTTGTATATAGGCAATGTCATGATCTCAAATCCACATATATGGCTGGAAACAGAAAACATCCTTGTCTATGTTGCACCAGTATAGATGCTCGCAATTATTATAAGTTGCTGGCACTTTAGTGGTTAGTAGAGTTAGCATGGGTATTAAGAATTTAACCCATAGCTGCTAGAAAATAGACTCTTTATGATTATGATTTGTTGGCCTCACCAGTGCTCCTGAAGGAGTGAAAACCAAAAGATGAAGGTGATGAACCGGCTTAATAGGATAGGCTAGGACTTCCTGTTTACTAGAATGTCCATCTACTGGAACTACCCTTGAGGTAAGCTACCTTGCTTAACCAATTCCACTAATCTTACTACCTCATATCTGTTCCCTTCTTCTCTATCTCCAGGACTTGCCCTTGCCATTTAATGAACTCCAGCCCTTAAATGAAGTATGGGATTTCCTTTAGTGGATGCCATGCAACTCTTAAAAGCAGATGCTGAGAGAAAAGGAACTGATGTTGTTGCAAATTGGCCTGATGTGGTTTAGATCTCTATCGTACATGGGGAATTTTCAGACATACCAAATGCAATCTATCAATAAAGTACAGGTTTTGGTGGGTCCAAAAGAAAGACCATATGTTTCCAGTTTCCAAATATGAAGACATGGTTCAGGCTAGAATACCAAGCTAAGACACAAGATGCTCTGAAGCCCCAAGTTATAAAACCAATCAAACACATTTATGGAGTGGATTGTCATACCTGATGCATTACCCATGCGCCTCGTGTCTCTAAAGCCAACAGTAACTGCCAAGCATAACACCATCAGGAGCCAGTTAATCTCAGGAATGTAGATCTGACCATGGATTTTGGATGATGTGTGGATTATTTTGACTCTTGGGAAGCAACCAAGGGAAGAGCACTGTTTGATGATGGAGAACGTTCCAGTTATAATAGCTTGGCTTCCAACTACTGCGGCAAGTATGGCTATAACCAGAACGGGCCATCTTAACTTTTCTGAAGCGATAACGTTTTGATAGTTGCAGTTAGCTGAAAACTCACCTATCATCCAAATTAGACTGTCAAGAACAACCTAAGGTACCTACCTGGTACAGATACATAAAATCCAATTCTGTAATCACTTTCGATAATATGATGCTGAGATAGATAGGCAGCTTGCCCCATGTATGCAAGAATTAAGGATGGATAAACCAAAAAGGTGAAAGCAATCTGCAGAAATGAGAATTCCCATTAGATAAAAGCTGTTAAACACAGCATAATTCAAAAGAGAACAATAACCAGCAAGCATGCAACTATAGAAATTCTTTTGTCTAACATTAAATGCTTCTGATGCCTAAAATTTCATAAAAGAGTTATGAAATTCTCAGTTGGTAATTGAAATGCCTGCATGTGTTTCCTAGAAGATGTGTAGTTTTCTCCTGAATGTCAAAACTACACCACGAAGTAAAAAGTAAATAAGATGACATTGTCAACCAAAATCATAATTCAATAGTCCAAACAACTTGCAACAAAATATTTGTTTAATCATCCATGAGACAGAACAGTTGGCTCTTCTCAACAACTCCTACCATGGCAACTAGACTTGTCAATTCTAATCCTAAACGCTGATTTTTTGAAGTTTGACTTTGAAGTTCAAATCTCTTTGGTATAGAAATTGAAAATTGAGATAACTTTGTTGAATTTGATTAAAAGCAAACGAATGACTACAAGGAAACATTAAGTAAAACGGTTTAGTTCCAAAAAATGTAAAAACGTATATATTTTTTTTTCCAATCATATTAGAAAATCAACTATAATTTAAAGAATATCAATTAAAATGTTTAGATGTATTTTTAAATATAGTGTTTTTCCCTTTTACCTTTGAATTAAATTCTAATATTATCTAACTTGATCAGATTTTAAATTAAATTTGATTTTATTTTAAAACTCAATAATCTGAATTTGAAAAGACCCAAATTCAAATAACCTAAGTGTCCAACCCAAATTATCCAAGCCCAAAATGCCTTGAATCTAGAGATATTTAAACCCTAAATCATATGAACTCAAAATGATCTAAACCCAAAATTGACCCAGCCCGCCTATTTATAGATCTAAATGCTGACTTAGTGTAAAGAAGAAATCCTTAACCATGAACTAAGCATATATACCTTTATTGACAATTGTGAGAAATGTCCAAGATCCGCAAACATAGCCTCTGAACCTGAACAATGAAAATGTAAATAAACTTATAATCAATCTTTTTATTCCAAAATGGTAGCAATACACACAAATAAACATATAACCAAAACCACACACACTGACCTGTTATACACAATAAAATACCACCCAGAGACATCCAACCTCCTCTCTGGGTTTTCCTAAAAAATTTGTACATGTAATATGGAGACAGAGCTTGATACACATGAGGATTCCAGTGAGTGATGTTATATAATCCAATGGCACTGATGCAAAGAAGCCATACTAGAACCACAGGTGCAAACAGAAAACCAACCCTGTGTGTGCCATAATGTTGAAGGGCAAACAAGCCTATCAGTATGATACATGCGACTGGAACCTCTACGTCTGCAAAATTTGTTGAACCTTCATAAGAGGCAGTAGAATGCTATATGGATGACATAGGAAGAGAAGAAAGCTGGCATAAAATCTCAAGGATCAAATAAAGAACGACTTGTATGGAGACATGCACTTGAAAGAGAAATTACAATTAGCAGTCACGGTTAGAAATTCTACTAAGACCAACTTCCAAAAGCATTTCAACGTGGCCTTATTTTTAACATTTCATAGGAGCATCAGTAATAGCTTATTTGAAGTGCAATTAATATACTTTGGACAAAAAGAAGATTGCACAACTAAACACTTAGTTGCAAAGCTAAAAGCACATTTTGAAGATCACGAATCGTTGTTTAGTGTCAACCTGAAGCTAGGGTCCCAGCTAGCACATGAGTACAAATTCTACATGGTTCGAATAAGTTGGCTTATTTTAAAACTACAATTAGTAGGTCATTTCTTTAGGAACTATAACTTATCATGCAGGAGCATATTAAGTAACTTGATGCCAAAGTGTGTACTCACAACGTCTCATATGATTTCCCAAGGTGGGTCAGTGGTTTTGATATAAACTGAAAGTTTAAATTGAAAGCAGAGTATACAGGCAAATATATCACTAAAGAGATTCAATCTACTAGTTTGGGTGGACTATGTAACTGTATATGACCCAGTTTAGAATGTTGATTGGAAAGTCTAACCAACTTGAGGTGAAAGGTAAAAACTATGGGTCCCACAATACATATGCTTAAGGTTATGAGAGACCAAGATCGAAAAATGAAGATAATCACAGAAATCATGTGCCATATAGATTAATCGTTGAAGAACTCAACGCCAAGAGACATAATACAAACTTAGAAAAGTCTGGACAACCATCCTAAAACTTGAGAATTACTGAAGCAATCAAAAGGACCTACAATCTCACTTTGTGCTAAAATCCAGCAACACCAACAGGGATTGGCATCATGGATTATTTATCTAGAAAAAGTACCAAGAAACTTAGCCTACAAGCCGAGCTTTTGTTATCAGCCATTATTTGTCTTCTCTGGCTAGCCAAGAGTATATTTAGAAGCTACAGTTATGTGCAGCCGAAGCAAGAGAAAGGAGAAAGCATCTTACATTTATGATGTTCTTTTGACATTGATAGCTCCAGCCCAGACACCGCAGAGAAAACTGCACAAACAACCCGAAAAATCAAGCAATCCAGTTTATGACATAATTACCACAAGAAACCAGGGAAAGAAAACTGTAATCACCGGAAATAGCTGGTGTGAGGATACCATCACCAATTACCATACAGGTCCCAATCAAAGCAAGAACAAGCAAGAACCTTTGCAACACCCTATGCTTCTCTAAAGAGGATTTCAAACTTGACCCAAAACTTGATTGTGGTGCCAAACCGATACTATCCTTCTTGTACTCAATCAGCTCTTCATCTGCCAATTGGCAATTGGGCAGTGAGTTTACTCGGGCGTGTCGACACAGCAAGGACTACAAGGCAAAAGTTCCTCCTTCACCATTATCATCAGCTCTAAGTACTATAAACACATATTTGAGCAAAGGCACCAAAGTGAGAGTCCAGAAAACAAAAGACAAAACCCCATAGATTTCTTCATTTGTCTCCGAGTGTTGAATATCTTCCTCAAATGTGCTTTTGTAAACATATAGGGGGGAAGTGCTTAAATCCCCATAGACAACTCCAAGGCTTTGGTATGCCAAAATCAATACCGTTCTCCATGATTCCTTCTGCAACAATATTAAAAAAAAGAATCCAATTAGAACCCCGAATTAATGTTACTCATTTAACTCCTTGAACGAGTTTTCTTTTTCATCATTCAGTATTTACTTTCAAACTCAAATTTGTGTTTCCCTTTAATGAAAGAACATAAATGGGTTCTCAGTGAAAAAGAAAAGCGATTAATACGAATTTGATAAAAAAAAAAAGCATCTTACCTTTGCATAGTTTTGATAAACACCAGTCTCCAGATCCATGACCGAAGAGATTCAACGAATGCCCATTTGCTAAAGAAGACTCCTCGAGTATATACACAGGGATACAGATGCAAACAGATGAAGTCAAGGCCAAAGATCTTTTCTTTTTTTCCTTTCTTCCTTTAGTGACAGAGTTGCTTATCAAAACTTTAGTGACAGCATAAACAAGGAAAACTTTCAAAACCCAGAAAAACAGAAGTGAATAACAAGTATAATACTTAGTAGTAAAAACTTGTAGTGATCTAAACATGAAAAATAAGGACTAGGTGCTATGATTGTTTTGCGTATGACTTGTGAGGCTTCTCGTGAAAGAAAACAAGGAGTAAGAAAGAGAGGCTTGTTGTTTGCTGTGTAGTTGGTGAGGAAAGTTTTATGGATTTCTGTTTTATTAATAACTACTAATTAAATAATTTAACAGATGCTTTTGTATGTTTTAATTTTAAAATTTTAAATAATTGAGTATTAATACACAAAAACACAGAATGTATTTTTTTTTTCCTCCATCCATTTAAACATACGTTATCAAAGTTTTAAAGCTACTTCATTAGAAGGCCAAGATATTTTAACCCAAAAAGTAAGTAGTTTTATGCTAATTCACCTTGAATAAAATACTTCCAGATAAAAAAAATAATTTGATTATTAACACTATTAAATTTTTTTATTAAATTTATTAGAGGTAACATTTTGAAAGAAAATAAACTCAGTTAATAGTTATGCAACTAAAAATTGACATTATAATAAACTTAAATTTAACAAAAAAAATAATATTAACAATTTGACTATTTTTAAATCCTAAAATTAGAGGAAGCAAATTTCAAATGTATGAATAGTAAGGGACTTGGATCATATTTTAACCCAAAAAATAAATCTTAAAAACTACACATGAACATTGACCACATGAACTTTTATCCAATACTTAATTTGATATATGAACTTTGATTCGGTTCGATTATACGAATGAAACTTTGATTGTAATCCAAATATATATATATATATATAAAACTTTAATTTTTTTTCAATTGTAAGCATTTAAAGAAATAAATATAACACTTTATTTTTTATATTAGATAAAAATAAATGTAATGTGTAAACGCAATGTTGTATTATATTGATAATTGTGTTAGTGATTTGTGAAAATTAAATTAAATTAAAATTTCATGCATAAAATTGCACAAAATATAATTCATATATATCATTGTATATTTGAAGAAAATTCATATATAATTTTAATATTTAACTTTAAAAAAATACTTTCAAATTTCAACATTAAAGGGTAGCATTTTTTAACAAAAATCTCTAAATTATTTTCTACTTATTTATCCTAATTTAATGTTATATATTTCTATTTCTCCGCTTTACAAAATTTGAAATATTAACTTTTTATTATTTAATTTCTGATGCCATATTTTATAAAAAGTAAGAAACAATTGTAGTTGTCAGTAAACAAGTGAATTTTCTTAATTTATTGACTATTTCTTTAGCTATAAATTGAAGTAGAAAAGCTAACTTTTCATTTTTAGTAAAGTAGAGGAATGAAATATGTAATTAGATATATTTATACGTATACCATAGTTAATTAATTTTTTAAAATTCAATACTTTATTTTTTTTTCATCCTTAAATTAGTTTGGATTATGAAAACATCTTATTTGGGTTGTTGAAATTATTGTTTTTATCTATATTTATTATTATTTAAAACTTTGGTTAAATGTGTTATTTTTAATTAAGTCTCAATTTAATTGTGAAATTATCAAAAGTCTATTATTTTTATAAAACAATAAATATAAGTTAAAAGGTTTTTTTTGTCTTTTTATATATAATTTAGTAAAATATGTGCACATTATAAAATTTAAACTTAAGATCTTAAAATATTTCTCTCCCGATTTTACCGTCAAAAAAGTCAATTAATCATTTTATATAAAGGCAAATTAGTTTGTATAATTTTAAATTCTTGATCACATTAGAACCTAGATTAAAATATAAATAACATTTTTTATTCATATTAAAAAAACAAATATTATCAAAATTTTCCTTAAAAGTTGAATATTTTGGCAATACAATTATTATCTAATCTTTTTTTTTAAGAGGCGGAAATAAAGAGGAGAATAAATGAAAGTAATGAAATTGGTAAGGGAAAGAAAAAGGAAAGGTAGATAACAATTATAAAGACCCTTTTGATAAGAGGGATGCTTTTTTTTATAAGGGGGATGTTGGTTCATATAATTAAAGCTTTTTATAAAGTGAAAACAATAGGGAGATGAGAAAGGAAGAGCAAGTGATCATTTGTAATTTAAAGCTGGCAAAACTTTATAGATTAATTAGAAGGTTGTAGAGTTGTCTTTTTTCTTTTTAAATTTAAAAATTTTAACCATATATAAAAGATTGTTGAATTTTCTTTTTATTAAATTTGGTTGTAATTTGAATTCCAACAAATAACAAAATTTAAGGGATTCAACCCTGGCCCACTATATACAACTCTAACTGATTAGTAATTAAGAATTTAAAGAAAAAAGTTTGAAGAAACAAGGCAAGTTGTGAGTTGCCCATGTTATCTTCATTTTCCCTTTTCATTTTATACATGGACAATCACGTGATTATCACATAACAAGAATAACTAAAATAACAATATAGGCTACTTTTACCGATGCACACCTTCAGGAATGAAATTATACTTTTTTTCTTTCTTTTGTAGAAACATTATAAATATTGTTTATACTAACAAATATATTTAATAAGAGAGTATACAATCATCAAATTTAGAGTTTATTGTGTCAGGGTACACATTTTATTATGATTCAATTTTTATTCATTTATAATATGTAAAAGGATAAAAACGTTATCGTAAAAATATAATTTACTTTTATATAAAGAGTATTTTAATAATTTCTTAATTAAGTTGATATTTGGGTGACACCAATTCAATTAAATGTTTAATATAAGTACTAAATTAATATGGATGAAAGAACATATTTTATGTAAAAAAATATTTTCTTCTAAAATTCATTTAACAATGATTATAGTTGAAGTGGTAAAGAATATATATATATAAATTTTATTAAACACGTGTTCAATTCTAGATATATGATCTTTAGTTCTTTTATTTAAGGATTTTATAAAAGTAGAAAAAGATAAAAACATCATCATAATAATACTAGTTTTCATTTAAAAGAATGAATATATTATTCTTTTATATTTTAAAAGAATATTAATATGCGACACTTAGTCAAGAGTTTTATAATAAACTAGATTATGGCCAAGGTAGTCAGTATCGCATCAGTGGACATGTCATTTTTCTACTAGAACGGGTACGTATCAGTATCCATCTATTTTGGTGTATTATTTTAGATTTATCGATTTTTTTAAATATTTAATATATATAAAGTATTTACAAATATCAAATAAATGATGCTGGATAAATTCCAAATTTAAAATATTCTTCAATTATATAAAATACTTATTAATAAACTCCACAAATAAATATTTAGTATTCAATAAATTCAAAATTAACAAGAAAAAAGAAGTCAAACGTAAGGGTTTTTTTTTTGATAAAAGAAGTTGAAGGATGAGTCAGGATTTTTTTTTCTTTGACAATCGAGTGAGTGGGTTTTTTAATTATACTTTAAACATGAAAGTATGTCCAATTTTTTAAAAAATATTAAACTTTACTTTCTAGTGTAATATTTTTTTATTTTTCAATACATTCCAATTAAGTTTTTAGTATAATAGTAAATAGTTAAAAATTTTATATTTTTTAACATTATTCATACATAGTTGGTGCATCATGTTTTGCCCAGTGCGAACGAAATTGACCAGAACTAGCTAGCGTGATCAGTATGGACCATAAATTTTACCGGTGCGGAAAAGGGTATTACTTGTTCCGTTTTAGCACTAGAACAATGTGCATATAATCAAAGCCAGTGCAAAACCAATCATCATGGTTATGACACACCCAAAATGTAGACGAAAACATTCATGTAATAAATTTATTAAAATTGATATAAAAATCAAATGTGACTTCGGTTGAAATGGTAATGTTGACTTAGTGAAACTTAGAATGGCTTGGATTTAAATCATATTATTCTTGTTATTAGATTTATTTTTCTAGATTTATCAAAATACAAAAAAATGAAATAAAAAATAAAAATCCTCAAAATAATGTTTCGTACTTTTTAGAAGAAATAGACTTTTGGTAACTTCTTAAATGAGTTGAGATCCAATAGATGAATGACATAAACTCATTTAACCCTTTAATAAATAGATAGATAATTTAAAAGTAAAATAAGATAATTAATAAAGTTTTCAAAAAATCATTATAAATAAATAATTATTTATCTATACTACTATTTATAAAATGAAGGGATTACATGTGGCACCCTAAATCCGGTTAGAATGGTCTGACCCTAATTCTGGACGTTACATTAGCTACCGAAGTGACTCTCCACTCTCCACTCAACAATCACCAAACACACCAACCAACCAATCACACCTCACAATTAATTAATCATTATATAAAATCCTAAAATCATACTTCTCTAATTAAAATTATCCCATATCAAATGAACATCCTTCAGACGTACAATAATTTTACAAACATGCTTTGCATGTATCAATCGAGTTCGCTCGACTCTCGTAGAGTCAACCTACACATGAGTCAACAAAAGAAGTGAAATACACACAATGTAAAACAATTTAGTTCTTGTGAACTCCTAAAGTCTAACGTTTTCAGGCTCGTAGGGTAGCAAGGTTCACACCTTGCGAACTCTAACTTCTCACCTGCCACTTTGCAGATGGCATTTGGTGAGCTCTACAGAAGTCCACTTTGTGAACACCCACTAGGCAAAAAACATGTGAACCCTTTTTAACAAACTGATAGCGTTCTCAAACCGATCTTATCCCTTTGTTAAGCATCCCAAAGTGTGGCGATCATCCTTATACCTTTGGTTCCTATCTCAATATAGATAGCGGGTCAAGGTTCCATCCATTCCTAAACTTTTCGATTTTAAAAAACATTATAAAATTTGAGTCGTGTTGATATATAACATCGATTCTTTTCTAATTCATTTATATTCGAGAGTTATATCCAAAATTTATAATTAGTTTACCTTTTCTTTCAATTTCATCCAAATCTAATACAAGTACCTATTTAGACGATCGAACACATAAAATTGTGAATCAACCCGTACCCAAGTTCACGTTAGTTGATATCAGAGCTACCGAAATCTAAATCAGGTACGTAAATTATTTGAGTAAGTAAGTAAATTATTTTTATTGGCTATGTTATGCCCCACATTTTTATTTTTATTTTGTCAATTTATATGTAAACAAGCTAAGTAGCTTAGTGGTAAGAGGCTTAATTAAATTTCTAAGGACCTTAGGTTCAATTCCCTTAACCACATTTTTTTAGAATTTTTAACATTTAAAAAGGGTGGTTAAACCCCCTTGCAGTCCACACCAAGTTGCCATGCTAAGGAAGATTCTTTCATTATTTATTTAGTCAACCTTCCTCCAATAACCCCTTATTCACTCCATTTGTTCCCTTATGATCCACCTTTCATACTCTTGTCCCCATTGTTGCCTTTTTCCCTCCCTTGCCATGCTATTTTCGTCCCATGCACCTAGACACTCACCATTCACTTTTGTTTTTCATTCCAACATTTCTCTCCTCTCCTCCCTTTTCTCTATTCCTCCTTCTTCAACCACCATTTTTTTACTTTTTTCCACCAAAACACCACCATTTCATACCATTTTCACCAAATCACCACCATGACATAACCAAAACTTCTCTCTCTTCCACACCTCACCATCGTCGCACCACCGTCATGTCGCCGTTGTAGCACTGCACCACCACCACCGTCGTTAATCACCATTTTCATCGATATTTATTTTCTCTTCATTTTTTTAGTTATAATTGAACTACTAATCCTACTCTCCTTATTTCATAGATCATTTCTATGTTCTAATCTATTATTTTCTTTTATTTGGATGTTGAACTTCTCCTTAGATAAATCTCTTCTATTGAACAATTATTCTAGCTATTGTTGATCTCTCCAACTTAATATTAGTAACGTAAGTATCTATAGGAAATACCTATATCAATTTCTCCATTACTTATAACTGTGTATAGGGTTTGATTACATGATTATTTTGAAGGGTTGATTTGATTATTCAAATTCTCTAAATCCATAAGAAATCAATTAAATTTCTTCATAAAAAGGAAACAAGAGTAAGTTCTCTACCCAAAACCTTAAAAGTTAGAGATTAAATTCATGACCAAGACTAATAATCATATTTCTCTAATAAATCGTATTTTAAATTAGATCAAGTGAGTTATTTATCTTCTTGTTCCATCACTGAAGATAGGAGTTTAGATTTAATGGAAAGGCTAATCATCAGGTGTAGATTTAACTTATTAGAAAATTTACATATGAACTTATCATCAAATAATATATACATTTATTTAAAACTGAAAACTTTATAAAGATCTTCATAATGTGAAATATTGAGAAAATATTATGTATTCAAAAAGAGATGCTAAATCTGTAAAAAAGGGGAAATAGTCAAGTAAGTAATTCGAATTGATCATTTTTTGAACGTATGTTTTAATTGATATGATACAATGATTGTTGTGAAATTATGTGTACATACCAATTCTCATGATATGTGATTTTATGGCAATATTGGTTATGCATTGTGACAGCCTTAAATTGACCCTAGTTGAAAAGTGGTTTCGGGACCGCTAAACCGAGTCACCGAAGTATTTGAATATGATATTTATTGTCTAAAATATGTGAATATGAATGTGTGAAAGTTTTAAGCTTCGATTTAGTCGATTGCATGTGAATTTAATTAATAGGACTTATGTGTGACATTTTTAAAAGGTGATAGGTTAATCTATAAGGACCTATTAATGCATGTTATAAAAATGATGGGTTTGCATGTCAAATTTCCATTTATAATAAGTAGTGGCCGGCCATGGTATGGGTCATTGATGATAATATGTATTTTCTATTAGCATTATTAGTTTACAAAATAAAATAAGGAATTAAGAATAATAAAACATGTGGTAAATGGGAGGAGAAACCAAAGTTTTCATCTTTGCTCCTCATTGCCGTGACTAGGAGAGAACAAGCTTGGAAAAATTCAGATATGGTGGTTAGCTAAATCAAGGTAAGTTCAAGGATGATTCTTGGATTTCTAGCATTTTTTTTGAGTTAGTCATTAAGCTCCTTGCTTAGCCCATGTCCAAATTTTGAATCTTGTTGGTAACATGAGTAATCGGTTAAGAGAAAATGTTCAAGAAATGGTTGTTGTTCATGTTATTTGGATGAAAAAAAATTGGTAGTTAGGTGAAGTAGAGTCTAACAAATGAGCACATATGTGCATTAGTTGCTAGATGGAGAAAAATCGGCTAGCAAGTTAAGTACTAAGGCCGAATATGATTTTGGATATTATTGGGCAATGTATGTGTTTTGAATTGATGGAATGGAGAGGATGCTTTAATTGTGTTATGAACAATTATATGTTAAATTAAGGTTTGCTAAGCTAGCTATTAAGGTGAAGTGCAAATGTTAGTATTTGATTGCTAGTGTATATATGTGTAATAGCCGAAATGAAGATGCTTGATGTCATGAATAAATGTTGTTTATATGTTTGGGAATTGAGTAAAAATTTGATGTTTAATCACTTAAGGATTCGGCATTGTTTAAGATAATTTACTTAAAATGTGATTTTGAATGTTATGAGTATTGGGATGTAAGTATATGTGTGTGCTTGGTCATAGGAGTTTGCTATGAAATTTTGTTTGGTTGAGTGATGAATGGCCGAATGAACTATAGGCTAGGGTGGATAAATTTTTGTACATAAGTAGTGTGTGTGACTATTGGTTAATGAATATTCGGCATAATGGGGTTTATGAGTAAATGGCATAATATATATATATGTGTGAATATGTGGTAGTGCATAAAACAAGAAATCGATTAAATTGGGATGGTCACACATAGGTATATTCGGCTTGTAGTTTTATAAATGTGATATGAGTATTTTGTTTGTAAATGAGTAGTAAATATGTTAAGAATGGTTCTAAAATGTATATGGATGCCGTGTGATTATGTTTGATTGGGAAGTAAATTGTTTGATTTAGCTCAAGAGCTTAGAGGATCAAAGTTGGATAAGGGAAAGGAAAAAGTGATCGAATAGCCGTTGAAATCGTTTGACAACATCCGAGGTAAGTTTTCGAGTAATGAAACTTAGTTTATGATTTGATTAAGTCATGACATATAAGCATAACAAATAAACGGTGATATAATGATTCTACTTGAATTGTATATTGAGGTGATTAGTTTATACCTATGACGGGTAGACGAATGTGTATAGAGATCATGTTATAAAGCAAATCAAAATCATGCTCTTTGTATGTGGCTATTGAGCCGAAAATGGTAATGGTTGATAAGCGTCTTGTGTTTGAATTCTAGTTACGATAATGAAATATGGATGTGTCATGATTTATTGGTATATGTGCTTGATTATTCGGATGATATCCGGGCTAAGTCCCGAAGGCATTTGTGCAAGTTACTATATCCGGGCTAAGTCCCGAAGGCATTTGTGCGAGTAGTTGCTATTCCCGGGCTAAGTCCCGAAGGCATTTGTGCTAGTGACTATATCCGGGCTAAGTCCCGAAGGCATTCATGCTAGTGACTATATCCGGGCTAAGACCCGAAGGCATTTATGCGAGTTGCTATATCCGGCTAAATCCCGAAGATACTTGGGTTTGGAAGCGAGCGATCTTGCTGTAATAATTTCAATTAATACGCTCATAAAATACAAACGATAAGGTATGTTTCGTATATGCATCGGAAAGGTTGATTCCTTTCAAATAGTACTGGCTCAATTGATTAACGAGCTTCCGGCCTCTAGTTAGGTTTGATACCCTGTGTATGAATATATTGGTTGAAGCGTGAAGAAATTATGATTTTGAGAATGTGCATATATGAAATTATTCATTTAGTCATATGAACTCTATACTTTAGTCGTAAATAATTTCGTTACTCAAAACTTACTAAGCATTAAATGCTTATTCCGTTTCTTTAATTCTCTGTTTTATAGATTTTTGTTCGTCAGCTATCGGACTCGGGATTGTCGAAGTCAAAGTCGTCCACACTATCTAAGCCCTTTTGGTACTCTTTTAGTTAAACGTTGATAATAGCATGTATAGGACTAACCTTTGTTGTTAATCAAGTACCTTTGGTAATGTGTATATATTCGGATAGCCATGCGAAAATGGCTTAAATATTTTGAGCATAGTATTAAAATCATTTTGTATATATATGGTTATTGAGAGGTGTGGAAATGCTTGGCAATGATTAGCCATTTGAATGGTTAATCACGATCATATTTGGTGCTATGTATGTCAAATGGCTAGTTGAATCATGGAAACTATGAAATAGGTGAAATTTACCTTAAAATAGATGCTGACAGCAGCAGTGATGTGAGTTTGAAAATTCACTAAAAATAGTAGGAATGTAATTAAATAATGAATAAATTATGTAATCGAACCTTGATGAGTCTATTTTCATATGGAAAAAGAAAAACGACCATATGAGCCGTATTTTATGAGATGTTTAAGTTTTCGTGAAACAGGGCCAGAACGGTTACTGGATCCCCTGTTCTGACTTTGGAAATTTACCATAAATTAAACAGAAATAATTAGAAATCATGATTTATATATAAAGATTCATTTTTGAGTCTAGCTTCATTAGAAACAAATGGCATATGTATTGAAGCCCGGTACAGGGAGATATCTAAGTCGTAATGCATGAAGGTCAGAGTAGTCGAACCCTGAAACAGGGGAGACTTTAACTAATAAACTGTTCTAATTGACCCAACCAAAAATTCTAGAAAAAAATATGTAGATGGATATATGAGTCTAGTTTCAGGGAAAATTTACAGAATTAGTTTTCGAGTTTTGGAACTCGAGATATGATTTTTAAGGTGACAGTGACGCAGTTAGCCAGCTTGTCTGGAAATTTTAAAATGAACTGTGTAAATAAATGAATTAAGTTCGTTAACACCTCGTGTTCGACTCCGGCAACGGTCTCGGGTGCAGGGCGTTACATGCATGATATATATAAATCATGCCACTGTTATGATAATTGAGATATGGTTTGCATGTTAAGCATGCTCACTGTATTGATTATATTTGATTCGTATGTTAAGCATGCCCACTGAAAATATTGTTTATGTTGTAGGGACCGCTGGTAAGCCTCATGGCGCAATGAAAAAAAAATTCCGGCGATCCTCAGCCATGGAGCCATGTACGAGGAATGAAATGGGTTGTAATAAGGTTGAAGATATACATTCTTAACTGAAAAATGATGAAAGGATGCTGCTAATTCGATGTCGATTCAAAGACAAAATGAAAACATCCTGACCTCTACGTAGTTCACTCGGTATTAAAACGAACGACAAAAACTCTCTTGGAGCTTTTCCAGAGAAGAATCTCCCAAAATGACTGCTAGACTGTTTTTTTATTTTTCTTTTAAAACACACTTAACCCTATTTTGTATCTATATATTAAAACAGAATCAACCTATAGAGAACATATGGAAAGCATTAAAAACATTATACTTTTTCCAAAAAGAATTATAACTACCATTTTTCAATGTTTGACCGAAATCTTAATTATAATAATTTATTATAATAATTTTGGTAAACTATATCCTGGTTAAAATTTTATATGAATCAAATTCATATATTAATTTTAACTATTTTCTCTATTTGTGTACAACAAGCTTATACATTTAATTTGTTTAATATTTAACTGTCAAAATAAATTACTTCAATAATTAATTTAATTCATGTGACAACTAAACACAATACCAACTATGTTTGGATTTTGTTTGTTTTAACCATATGGTTTGACCTTGTAGGTTCTTGTAACATTATTAGTAATACTAGAACATTTCTATTAATACAAGCAATGAGTGGCATCTAGCAATGCATCATTGCTATGTAAGTTACAAGAAGTTGTAATTGAACATAACATTTCTATGATAAACCTTTCATTTATTACATCCTTTTATCCTTTTATATCTAGATTGGACATAACTCATGGAACAATCACACTTGCATAATCCAATCTCATGTTTCTTGATATCTCAAGTATACTACAATAGAGAACTAAGTATGATATCTCATATCAACTTATTTGAGCATGGCCATGCATTTCGAGTCTCACTTGATCAAGTGGCCTAAGATATTATTCCCATTATGTTAGAGGGACAAATCCTATATTGATCAACCATATCCCACTAAATAGACTGTGGCATATCAAACACAGTTTTTTCAATACAACCTGTTATAGAAGATGTTTGATTGTATCAAAATATATGACTCACGATGTTGGGATAATGATGATATCAAGTCTAAGAATCGTATACATAGTTATCATTATGAGTAATGTTGTGACTATTACATAATAATCCAATAAACATACTTATAACGGGTCAGTCCAATATATTGTTCTCTAGCACATACTCATGTATTGATTTTGACATTCCTATGTTAATGATAACACTTTGTTATCAGTTAACTACAAATTAGTCTCAATGCATTATTTTTGTTCAAGCCCACAATAATATTTGACTAAGGACCTTTTAAGAATAATCATATTTTTTCTTAGGACTTTATTACAATTCAATTTATTTATATACACAAAAAAAAGAAACTAAAATGATAATGGCTGTGCCTTATATTAATAAATAAGGTAAAACAAGTATGTAATTACAATCATCTCATGGTTGGTCTTTGGGCATACTATAACATATATTCTATATCACATGGATGGAGTTGGAATGATTATGAAAAGAGGAAGAATTTGACAGTTTTACTACAATAGTGAGTGGCTTGGCCATAACTTCATTGAGTGGCTTGTCCATAATGTGCAGTTTGTCTGCGATATTGAGTGGCTTGGGCACAATGTTATTGAGTGGTTTGACCACAATGTGTAGCTTGTCTGTATTATTGAGTGGCTTGGCCACAATGAGGAATGTTATTGGATGGACGAGTTTTGGGGGATTTCTTTATTGGTATATAGAGAGATGGGTAGGAATGTTTTTTTTTGAAAAACTTGCATTGATTTCTGAAAAAGCTTTGCATTAACATTCTTATGCACCTTGCCATATGTGAAATTATACTGAAATGCAAGTGTTACTATATTTATGAAATGTATGGCCTAAATACTGTTTTCTTTTTACGTTGGATTCATATTGAGCTTTAAAAGCTCACTTTTTCAAATTCTTGACTTTTCAGATAACCTACGAGGTTAGGACATGGGTTTGACTTACAAAGGAATACTCAGGCATTTTTTGTATAAACTTTTATACTTTATTATTTGGTAATTTTGAGACTATTTAATTACTGGTTACAGATTGTGGCATAGGAAGTTGATTTTGAATTTTGGATACTACTGCATGATTTAGTTTAAAAACAATTATAAACAATTGGTTTATCAAATCGGTACGAAAATTTTCAACATAATTACAATTTCGACCCAATGATTTTATTTCAAACTCAAGAATACATTTTTATGAAACTTAAATCTATCTATTCACTTATTCAATAATTTATGAAATGTGCCAAATTACAATTTTTAATAAAAAAATAAGATTTAGTAAATTTTCCACAATGACATTTTTATATTTTTTTTCCAAATGTTCAAAACTTGAAATTTTCAAAGTTATTTGATTTCTGAAAATATATTTTCAAAGAAGTTCAAAGAGATTATTTTAGATTTTTTAAGCAAATCAACACGCACATTTTAAATAAAAGAGATAATGATTTATGAAAGAAAATAGCTAAACGTTTTTCGCGCCATCATCATGGCCAATGTGATCTTTGAGATTTGGTCATAATGTCTTGGCTGAGGTTAAAGGGTTATACTATTGACTCATTCGTATTCGCTCAGCCCCAGGGCTTGTTTTAAACTAATTCATATAATAGTTTATACACTTTATCTATCGAAATATACATATAAGCTAAATATATCAATTCATCAACATTCCATATCTTCTTATACTATTCTGGTAATCTCGGGTGGCCTGGCTGTAACAACCCAATTTTTAGTGGCATCAAAAATAGTGGTTTCAGGATCATAAGTCTGATGAGTAAGTTCAAATAATTATATTTCTGATGAGTAAGTTCAAATAATTATATTTAAATTATACGAGTCAATAATAATTTTTATATTGAATTTTGATTTGAGGATTTTAACTAATTGAATTAAAAGTTAGTATAGGTGGTTAGATTCAAAGGGCAAATGGTTATTGAAAATGAGGTATTAGGACATCATTTTCATAATTTAAAGATGTAAATATTTTTATTAAATATTTTTAGAGTCTTATTATATGCGAGTTGAAGTTTGGTCCAGTAATTTTGATGATTTATTGCTTAATTACGGTAAAAGGATTAAACTATTAAAGAGGTAAAGGTTAATTGCTTTTGATTTAAAATAGTAAAAGGTCAAAAATGGTAATTAAACCATGATAAAAAAGTTCAAGCAATGGTGACATGATTAAATTAACTAACTTTTGTACTATTTCCTCATTTAGTCCTAATCAGTTTAAGATTAAATTGAAATTAAACTTGTATAGTTAAAATTTAAAATAATTGAAGAACTAATTGTGCAATTAAACCCTCCTTAATTGGTAATTATACCGTTTGAATAGATAGTGGATGGTTTGCAAGGCTAATTACATGAAATTTTATTGAAATTGTAAGGTTATCATAGTAATTTATGAAATTAAGTAAAATGTAAATAAAATAAAAAGCCAAACTGGTTATCATCTTTTTATTTCTTCCTTCAGAAAATCAATTCCACCATTTTTGAGAAGAGAAACCTTCGGCCAAGCTAGGTTTCGCCGATTAAGTAAGTAAATCTTGCCCCTTTTTAGTAATTTTTATATTTTTGAGCTCGTATTAATTTAACTAATTTGTAAAACTATCAAATGTTGTGGATTGTGCCATTGATGAATTTGAGTTGTTCTTGAAGTTTTATGATAGATTATTAAGATTGATTGCTAAATAGAAATATTTTTTAAAGTAGTTTTTTATTTTATTTTAATATTCAAGGATTAAAATGTGAAAATAGTGAAAGTACAAGGACTTGATGCAAAGTTAACAACAAGTATGGGCTATAATGAGGGGGTTAATTAATTAGATAAGCTTGGATTTAATAGAAAATGGTTAAATTGCATGATTTGCACCTGGGGACTGAATTGCATAAATACGAAATGTTGGGGGTAATCTCGTAAAAATATCAAAAAGGACTTAATTGAATCAAATGAGTTAATTTTACTGTTAGAATTAGTTAATTGAATGAAAATATTATTTTTAGATCAAGAACATGTGGAAAATTGAGGAAATGAGAAAATTACCGAATAGTCCCTGTACTTTTGTCATTGCTGCAATTTAGTCAGGTAAGTTCATTCGGTTTAATTTTAGTACATTTAAAAATGTATTATATGAACCTAATGATTTTTATATTCTTTGTTAATATCATTTTTTTAAAAATGTTATATTGTATAATATTATAATCTTGAAAAAGAAAAATGGAATACTGAATATACTAAATGTGCTCAAAAGAGCAATGTCTATTGATTATACTGAAACTTTCTCAAACGAGCGGTATTCACTGATTATACAAAATGGGCTCAAAAGAGCAATGCCTACGTGCACAAACAAGCAATATCTACTGGATCTACTGAACATGCTCAAAAGAGCAATGTTTATTGATTATACTGAAAGTTGCTCAAACGAGTGATATCCACTAATTATACTGAATGGGCTCAAATGAGAAATATCTACTTAATGTACTGAACGTTCTTAAAAGAGAAATGTTTACTGATTATATTGAAAATTGCTTAAACGAGTGATATCCACTGATTATACTAATAGGCTCAAACGAGTGATATCTACTGATTATATGGAATGCATGTTCAAATGAATATTATCCACTGATTACACAAAATGAGGTCTCACTGTATTGATGATTCAAAAATAAATACCGAAATAATTTTCTGATCACTATTCATCTATTGAAAGTTGTGATTGACAAAAACTCTATTCACTAATTTTTATATGAATTGATATTTATGTTGATTTGATAAGCTTTATTGTTAAATCGACAAACTTACTAAGCTTTATGAAAGCTTACTCATATCAATTGTCTTATTTCTTGTAGATACATTTTGTGGATCGTGAGATTGGATCAGTACAAAGAAATCACACTATCCGGGGATCATTTGGTAGCTTTTGAATACATCTTGTTTTATATGGCATGTAAACAACTGGTCATGATTGTAATGGTTCATAAGTTTTTTGTAATGAGTATGTGATATATTTTGATGTTGTGGTATGAATAACAGATGTGGTATGCATGTTAGTTTCAAGTTAAAGTAAATGGATATGATAAGTTAGTATGAAATAGATATGATAGGTGAAATTGAATGCAAAGTATTTTGAGTGTGTAATGATGCATAATTGCTTATGTTGTATAACTTGATATTCTTATGTCCTTGATGTAGTTATAACTACTTGATGCATGAATGTATGGTACCAACTTAGGTGAAAGTGATATGGTTGTGTGATGTAATAGGGCAAATGACTTATTAAGTAAGTTTGTGTAAAGGGTCATGAAGTAGAAGTAACATATTAAGTTGGTATGGTTTATAAATGGTTGCTTTGGTAATGAATAGCATGAACATTGTAATGTGATTGGTATGTGATACTTTAGTGTGCTTTGATGAAGAAAATAGACATATTTTAGTTGTCCTAAAGTGTATTTATAGACTCGTGAACATGTGAGATAAATTGGGTTGGGTACTTATGCATTTGGGTGAGATACAAGACTAAATTTGGACACTTTTGGGCTTACATAGCCTGGAACACGGGCTGACACACGGTCGTGTGTTGCACATGGTTAAGCACACAGGCGTGTGCCCTAAATGTGTTTAGGTGCAATTTTCACACTGGCTAACACATGGCTTATGACATGGCCATGAGAGGGTATTTCGAATGTTACATAGGATAGCACACAGTCTATGACATGGTCATGTGGAATTGTTTCGAAAGGTATACGGTCAGCCACACGGTTGTACCCCTACACCACACTGCCGTATGAACCTTGTCTTTTTAAAAATTTTCTATTTTTCCTGAACTTTCTGATTTGCTTCGTAATGGTACATGATTATTCTTAAACTATTTTTAAGGCCTCGTAGGCTTAATTTAGGGCCCATAAGTGTATGTTTACTTCGATTTGAATTATTTAAAAAAATATTGTGAATTATTCTAGTGAACTTGATGTTATTGTTACTGAATGTTCTAAAACATGCAGTGATACTCTATAACCCTAATCTAGTGGTGAAAATAGTTATGGGTGTAACATTTAGTGGTATCAGAGTCATGGTTTAGTCGATTCTCAGACTGAACATAGTGTGTTTAAAGTTTAAAAATTACATGCCATATAAACTTAAGATAGTGTGATATTGATTTATCCAATCAGTGTGATATTGATTTATCCAATCCAACCCATGTTTCATTGTAGATTTTAATGATGTCATCTAATTCTAACCGCGATGAAACTAATGAAGATAATAGTAACATTCTAACTACTGACTCTGGTGCAAGTTATGGTATATCTGTAACAGCCCGTTTTTTAGTAGTGTCAGAAACAGTGGTTTCGGGACCGCCAAATCCGATAAGTAAGTTTGTAAATATTATATTATTATATTTAATATTTATGAGTTAATTGTGATTTTAAAAAGGTTTTTGATATTGTGTTTTTTTATTTTATAAGTGATTTATTAAGTTCAAGTTGTATGACCCTAAGGTCAAGTGGTTTTGGAAATTGAGGTATCGGGACCTCATTTTTTATAAACCAAGCCGTAAATATTTTTATAAATATTTACGGAGTGTAATTAAGGTGGTATTAAAGTTTTGTTGGAAAATTTTATCGTTTCGATACTTAATTAAGCAAAAAGGATAAAATCGAGTAAAGTGCAAATTTTGAGTTCTAATAACTAAAGGTATTAAAGAGCTATAGAAATTTAAAGTGGAAGTTCTTATATGGAAATTAGATCATTAGAGTTGGTAGTGGATGGTAATGGTTTGGCATTATTGAAATTTTGGGTGGTTTTCAAGGTTAAATAAGTAAATAATTAAAAAAAAAGGTTAATAATTAAAGAAACAAAATTACACATACATCTTCATTTTTGTTTCTTCAACCGAATAGAAAAATAAGAAAGCAACCTTAGATGAAGCTTCATTCAACCATCCCTATTTGTGCTTACATGTGAGTATTTTTCGTACCGTTTTTAATAAATTTTATGTTTTTGAGATCATTGCAATTAGGTCCAGCTAGCCCGTACCTTCGATTTTGAAACTGTTAAAGATTTTGAATACTGTCATTGATGAATCTTGTGATTTTTGATATTAGACGATGAATTTAGAATGTTTATTTATATTTAAAAGTATTTTGTTAAGTGATTTTGATGAATTTTTCGATTTGGGACTAATTTGTTAAATTAATAAAAGTACTAGGATTTAATACGAAATTGTTGTATAAATGGGCTGTTTTTGATACCATGAACATTCGGCTAAGCTCAATTCTGGTTAAAAATGGTTAATTTGCATGTTTTGGGCTTAGGGATTAAATTGAATAAAAGTAAAACTTTAGGGGCAATTTTGTAAAAAATGTCAAAAATGAAAAAATTGTATGAAATGAATTAATTTATTTTCTAAATTAATATATTGAATGAAATTATTAATTTAGATCAAGATCGGGTGGAAAATTGAGGAAAATGGAAAATTACAAAAATGCCCCTGAACTTTGGTATTTCTGTAATTTAGCCAGGTAAGTTTGTATGAACTATACTATGATATTTTTGATTAAATTGAATGTTAGTATATGAAATTTTATTGAAAACGAATCGATATATATATTATTATACAATTTGAGTTATAATGAAACGAGGGAAATTCAACGACGCACGACAACTATCGAGTCCCATTTGAACTTAGGAATATTTAGGATACAAATGATATGTCATTATGGGTTACCATGTTTTGGGTGCTGGTCTAGTAAGTTCTACCAGTGGCTTAGTTTTCCGCATTTGTTGCGATTACTCCTCAGCTTGTGTGAGTAGCACCGTGTAGTTACGTCTTGACTGTTAGCTTGTGTGAGCCGACCCAGTGATAGCTCGAGAGTGAGCATCTATATGAGATATGAGATAGAGATGGTTTCGACCATGTGTTGGCACATAGTGTGCAAGATTTATCGTGTATTCGATATTATTCTAAGTGGTTTATCGGGAAATGTGCTATTACGAGACAATATGAGTTCGATACAAACTAATACAGGTATACACATGAAATAAATGGAAATGATGGTATATGATATATTGATATATTAAAATGGATGGTATATGTATATAATGAAATGGTAAGATAATTATATGTATCATGACATGTACATATATGAATATCTTTGATATGTTGATACATGGTAATTATGTTGAGACGAGTAATGAACTCAAGTGTGACATGTTGAGAAAATAAGGTTATCAATGTTGAATTTATATGTAATATGTTCAAGTATGCTAACATGTGTTGCTATTTTATGCTTAGGTAAGTGCCAAGCTGTTGGTTGAATGGTATTATGTTTACTTATAAGTCGTATTGAAATGGTAAGTGCTTAAATGAAAATATGCTTGTACTCATGAAAAAGTGGTAAGGTTTAAATTTTGCAAATTCTCATAAAATGGTTTATCATGTGATTAATTCTAAAAGAGCTATGTTTAAATGCACTAGCTTGTGGTTATGGTTGATGATATGCTTGTTTCTTGTGTATTATGTATATGAAATGAGTGATGAAAAAGGGAATGATGAGTTGGATTAATGATTTTAATTAAGCTAAAGAAAGTAAATTTAATGGAAAGTAATGACATACAAACGAAAGAAAGAAAATTGAAAGAGACTTAAAGTTTATATAAAATCTTATTTTGTTAGGGATGATAGGTATAAGTGAAGCTGTGGAATTATTCAATTTGTGAATTGTTGAATTTGGTTGCATGAATCGTGTGGTATCAGTATATGATTATTCTTGAATTGTATAAATTTCATATTTGAAAAAGATAGATATGATTAAAGTTTATACGAGCTTACTAAGCATTCATTACTTATGTAGTTATTTTTCTTTACTTTCCAGACTATCGGAAGCTCGATTGGGTTGAAAGCTTGTTAGAGATTTATCACACTATCCAACGATTATATCGGTAAATGTTGATGTCTTGGTTAAGGTTATAATGGCATGTATAGGTATTTTGGCTAATGTTAGCCTATGTGCTTTGGTTGTGGAATTGACCATTTGGTTGGTTTGCATCTTGGCCTTGTGTTGGTAAAATGATATATATTATAAGGTGTATATAAGTAACCTTGCAATGGTTGATATATGACTTGTTATGGTTGAATATGGTAGATAGAAAAGTAGTTGAATGTGCATATTAGATATGACATATAACTTGTTGGAAATTGGTGTTTTGCCATAGTAAGCATATATGTATTTTGATGCTAATGATTATGTGGTACAGTTGGTACCAAATGGTATGTTTTGGTAAGTGATTTACATGTTGTTTAATGATGCAAACTTAGTTAGAAGTTAATTAATTATTCTGGCCAAATTGAGTACATGGTTATACATGTTTTAATGTTGTCATTTGAGGTGCCTTTGGGCATATTGGTTGGATGTTATTATACCATATGTGTTTGGCTTGATTTTGCATGATTTTGGTGCCTTTTAAGGGCTTATGTACATGTGCAAAAGGGATTATATGTAACATCCCAAAATTGGGCTTAGTTGGAATAGTGGTTTTGAGACCACAAATCCGATGTTAAAATATTTATTTTATGATTATTATGAGGTCTAGGATATGAAAATAAGCATGTGTTAAAGTTTCATAAATAAATTCTAAGTATAAAGTGTCCAATTGGAAATTAGGGACCAAATTGAATAAGTTGCAAAACTTGGGTTCTAGAAGCAATTTGTATGAATTTGCTTTGGATTCTTAATTAGAAGGTCTTAAAGAGTAATTTGCCCAATTTCTAAATTTTTGGACAAAAATGGGCTTGCATGGAAAATTTTGAAAGTTTTGTAAGGAAGGGCATTTTGGTCATTTGGAAATAAACTTAATAAAAAGGGAAAAATAGGCCAAAATCATGTCCATCTTCTTCTCCATGCTGCCGAAAATTGCATGCTCTCCATAGCTAGGGTTTTCAACATTTTCAAGCTCAAAAGTAAGTACTCCCTAGCCCGTTTTTAATGTTCTTCGTGTTTTTGAGATCCTTGTAACATGCTCTCTCTATTTCTACTCATATTTCAAGCTAGCGTTCATGTTTAGAAATTTACCCATGCATGAGATGCTTTTGTTTTGATGATTTATGGAGGAATATGAGAGTTTAAAGGATGGTAAACAACTTTTACTAAGTAGTTTTTCATGGATATGGCTTAAGGGACCAATTTGTAAAACTTGTAAAGATGGGTAGTACAATGTGAAATGAAGGAAAATGTGGGCTGCCATAAGTATGAAAAATATTAGGCTAGGCTTGGGTAGCCAAGTAATTTCATGCATTTCATTAGACAAGCCTTATGACTAAATTGCAAAGAGTGTGAAAGGTTAGGGGCAAAATGGTCATTTTGCCTTAGGATAAGTTTTAGGCCGGAAATGAACAATGTGAGGTATTGATAATATATTTCATTGATATAGGCCCCAAGGAACCAGCTCCGGAGGTCGACCGTGGAAAACTAAAGGTTTCAGAATAACCGAGATACGAATTCAGAACGACTATCAGGTAAGTTCGTGTAACTCAACCGATTATATGTATAAATGTATTGATTCTATTTTTGTGTTGAATTGATTGTGTGATGTATGAATGATAACTTACATGAAATTTCTCTAAATCCTTAAATTGTTTGGAAGAAGGTAAAAATCCATTTGGATTATTGTACCCTGATGGATATGATATATTACACGAGAAATGATATCCTGCATGTGTTGCTGAAAGGATGTAGCCCAGAAAGGTAATCCATTGATCTCAGTATAGGAAGGATTTAGCCCAAACGGGTAATCTTGAAACGAACTTTCTGAGTAAATATGATGAAAAGGATTCAGCCCGGATGGGTAATCCATTGATTCCGATATGGAAAGGATTTAGGTCGGATGGGTAATCCTAATTGACTAGATAAATACTGGACTGGCCACCCAGATTGACTCTAAGAGAAATGCTCTGCTATATTGAGGATTTAGCCTGGACTGGCAATCCAACAAAGCCTTATGGTACATGGTATAATGAGAAATTAGCCTGGACTGGCAACTCCATTGCATAAATTAAGACTCGAGACGGTACCCAAAAGGGGAAACCACTGAATATGGATCAATGAAATATCCATCGGGAGATCAATGATTCAATGGAAAAATGTATGTGAAAGTGTCATGAGAAGACATGAATTAGAGTGTGTACTTGAAATGATGAGGTCATCTATGTATTTTGGTATATTTGAGACTAACTTGATGATTGAGTGTATGTGTTAGGAAAAAGTGTAATTATAATTGATGGATGACATGGCATATAATGACTGTGTATTTAAATGTCCGGTAAGTTTACTTTTTGTTATACGAACTTACTAAGCATGTTAATGCTTACCCTTTTTCTTTTCCCTGTCTTATAGAGCTCACGAACTTGTGAAGATTGGAATACGTTTGGAGCATTGTCAACACTATCAACTTGTTTTGCTTTGGTATATAGAAACTTTTATTTTGTTATAATGGCATGTATAGGATTCTTGGTCATTTTGTTATATGTCTCATTTGGCTCGCCAATGTAAGGGCTTGAATGATACACTTATTCATTTTGTGTATTGCCATGTGATATGGCTCATTTTAATGTAGGTTGTAAACCTACTAATTGTACATGTTATGCTTAAATGTTTCATGTGATGGTTAAATATGGTATATCATGAATGGACATGTGAAATGTAAACAAATCTCTTGAAGATGGTTTAGGTCAGTGTCATGATTTATGAAATGAGCTAAGTACATAATATGGCTTTTAAAAAGGTAACCTTAAAACAAAGAGGGTACTATCAATATAAGTTAAGAAGAGACTTGAAGCAACATGCATGACCTTGGCTAAGAAGGTTTTAAAGTTACATTTATACCATGATAGATGTCCAAGGAACATATTAGGGTGTATAGATGTTTAAGGGTGACTAAAGGCTTGGAATATAGCCTACTAAAAGGTCCACACGGGTAGGCACACGGGCATGTGTCTAGGCTGTGTGTGGCACACGGTCAGTCCCCATGGGATGTTGTACGGCCGTGTGTCCCCTGGATTTAAAATTTTTAAGTCAGTGTGCATGGTAGTAAACACACGGGCAGAGATACAGCCGTGTGTCTCAACCGTGTGGAGGACACGGCCTAGCACACGGGCATGTGCCTTGGCCGTGTGCCCCAAAATGAATGATGATGTCATAAATAGAATGTCTAAGTTTTTGGACACGGGCGATGACACGGGCGTGTTTGGGCCGTGTGAGGGACATGGGCCAGGGACACGGGCGTGTGCTCGGTAATGTGAAAACTCTTGTAGGTTTGAAATGAAAAACAAATTCCAATAATTCAACATGGGTTAGGGAGATGGGCATGTCCCAATGTACACGGGCGTGTGCATTGCCTCTACACGAGTGTGTGAGGTTTAAACCTAGAAATTCCCTAGAGTTTTCTAAAGTTCTCGGTTTAGTCCCGGATCACTTTTAATACGTGTTTTGGACCTCGTAGGCCCATAATTGGGACAATACGATTTTGTTTGATCGGTTTTAAATTGAAATGAAATTTTATAGTCGTAATTTCTGGTAAGGCCCCATATCTTGTCCTGGTCTCGGGTACGGGTAAGGGGTGTTACATTATAGGTACATGATGAAAAGGGTGAGAAAAATGGCTTGTGAAATAGCCTATTTTCGTCCACACGGGAAGAGACATGGGAGTAGCACGGTCGTGTGTTCCCTGTGGTTTCAAAGGATTGCAAGTCAGGTTTGACACGGCCGAGCACACGACTTGACACATGGGAGTGTGAGGTTATTTCGAATGGTACACGGGGTGGCACACGGGCGTGTGGTTTGGCCGTGTGACTGAAGTCAGTGAGTTACACGGGCACAGACACAGGTTGGGACACGACCGGGTGTCCCTATTTAGAATGCCTATATGGCCTACGACACGGGCATGTCTCTTGGCCGTGTAAGTCACATGGCTTGGGTACACGGCCGTGTAACCCCTGCAGTTTGTAAATTTTCATCTTTTCCCTAAAATTTCTATATGTTTCTGATTTAGTCTCGATTTGTTTCTAATGTGTTTTTAGGGCCTCGAGGGCTCGTATAAGGGACAATATGTATGCTATTGATTAGTTTCTGTATGATTGATGATATGAATTAAATGTTTTAAATTTTTTTTATATTTCTGAATTGTAAACTCTGGTAATGCTTCATAACCCTATTCTGACGACGGATACGGGTTAGGGGTGTTACAATATCGGTTCTACATCTGTCTGAAAACAAGGGTAAAAATATTTTATAATAGATTTAATGAATGTTAATAGAATTTGATTGTATTGACCTTGGTGAGGTAAAAGATACAGGTAATATTCTGACTTTTAAAAAAAAGGTAAGTTATAGTTTATCTGTTTTGTAAATGTCTGATAGTGAAGACAAAATGCCTTTTTGATTTAATGAATCAGTGATTTACAGAATTAGTGCTAGTTAATTTAGTGGCCTTACAACCTCTACCCCCTAATATGTTCCTTATGGCATCCTTGGATCTTTAACAGACTAAAATTTTTTGATGGCTTACGATTAATTAATTAGAAGGCATGATACCGATAAATTCAGAGATAAAACAAGTGATAATCCAACTAAGACTGGGTACTGGCTTGGAAATATCTAGGGAATTTTAAAGATATGGCTTGCTTCCATGATGATTATATCAGATGCGTCATGTCTTTGATAAATAGACAAGGTTTATATTTGGTAGTCGACATTAATAGCAGTGGTACTGAGAAGTAGGATTAACTGGGATTTCTTCAGATTTGCATTTAGAAAGAGAAATGTCATAAAATGTCATCTGGATAGGAACTTGTACTGTTTAGTAAATTTAATCGAGAAATTGTGTCTGTGAATAGTGTTAAACAATTGTTTACATCTGGAAAAGGCAAATGCCTACTCAAAGCTATAACACTGGAACTAAATGTAGTGGGACTGAAGACACAGTTGTTAGATCTGTAGCTACCGCATCTATTATTATTTCTCGTACGTTCTATCTTTTTTATATTATTTATTGCATATGCACTGGGTGATACTGGATCAACTTACTCATATATTTTCACTGCATTAGTAATAGATAAGGATATATTTCTTGAATCAACTAAGTTTGATATTCAAGTCATAATCCAGTGTGTTAGAGTGTATTGGTTATATTGGTATGTCGAAACTATCTACTAAAAATCTATGACTGTGACTTTCCTGTTGATCTTTCCTGTTGATCTAATGTTACTACCATTTCATTAATTTGGCATTATTCTAGGAATGGACTGGCTAAAGTTATATGATACTGTATAAGACTATAGATTGAAATGAATTGATTTGAAATGTCAGACTGGTGAAATGATCATAGTGAGTCCGGTAAATCAAATAGTACAATAAGAGTTATTTTAGTTATCTCTATACAGAAAATAATAAAATATTTCTAGTATATTATATATCTATCTACTTGATATTCAAGAAATAAGATCAAAGATTTATCATGTACTAATTGCTAGAGGGTTTCTTGAACTATTTCCTGAAGAAATTCTGAGATTTCTGTTTGAACGTAAAAATTGAATAAATTTAGGACAAAGAATAAATATATTTTATCTCGTATAGATTACCTGTTTGATCAGTTAAAAATGTGTAACGTTGTTCTCGAAGATAAATATAGAACTGGTTATTATCAGTTGCAAGTTAAAGACTATGGTATATTGAAAGCTGCTTTCAGTGGCCCATATGAATTCTGGTAATGTTGCTTGGATTAATCAATGTCTCTATTAATGTATGGATTTGATAAAACGAGTTTTTCAGTTTCATCTAGATATATATATTGTCACAGTTGTGCTGAATGATAACATCCTGATCTATTCTAAAACAACATCCGAGCATGCACATCATTTGAGAATTGTACTATAGACTTTTCATGGGAAACAGTTTGAGTTTTGGGTCAGCGAGGTCGATTTTCTTGATTATGAAAACTCTGCAAACGAGATTCGTATAGATACGAGCAAATTCTTTTATATTGTTATTTGGAAAATTCTGAAAATACCTGTGAGAGTTATGACCAGCCAAAAGTATTTTTGATGGAAGTTCTGTATTAACCTTACCTGAATTTAGGAAAGAATGTTTTGATTTTTAATAATGGTTCTGTGTTGGCTGAATTAAAAACTAGACTGTTGTTTTTGTAAAGAATTCGGGAGATTGCAAGATAATGATCTAGAAGCTTATAGCTAAACGAGAGCAAATCCAGAGTGTGCCGTCTCGGGATTTACAGTGGATACCGAGAGTTTGATGTAGTATCATAATAAATTGTGTATTTTGAATAATCCAGAGTTAAACGAGAAATTCTATCTAAGGCTCGTAGTAGCACATGTCCTATTCTATCGAATAAAAACTGAACGTTGAGCACCGTTGGAATGATTACAGCCTGTTATGATTTTTGAGTGGAAATGGGAACGAGTCACAATGGATGTTGTGCATGGAGTTCTTGTACCATCGAAGAAGAAATATTTGATATGGGTTAAAAATTTCAAGGATGAAATTTCCTAAAGGGTGAGAGTTGTAACAACCCGACATTCAATGGTGTCAAAAATAGTGGTTTCGGGATTACAAGTTGGACAAGCAAGTTCAAATAATTAGTATTTAAATTACACGAGTCAATAATAATTTTTATATTGAATTTTGATTTGAGGATTTTAACTAATTGAATTAAAAGTTAGCAAAAGTGGTTCGGTTCAAAAAGAAAGTGATTATTGAAATCGAGGTATTAGGACCTCGTTTCCGTAATTTAAAGTCATAAATATTTTTATTAAATATTTACAGAGTCTTATTATATGTGAATTGAAGTTTGGTACGGTAATTTTAATGATTTATTACTTAATTATGTTAAAAGGATTAACTTGTTAAAGAGGTAAAAGGTAATTGCTTTTGATTTAAAATAGTAAAGGGACCAAAATGGTAATTAAACCATGGTCAAAAAGTCAAAGCGGTGGTGATTAAATCCACTAACTTTTGGACTATTTACTTATTTAGTCCTAATTAGTTTAGGATTTAATTGAAATTAAGCTTGTTTAGTTAAAATTTAAAATAATTGAAGGACCAATTATGCAATTAAACTCTCCTTACTTGGTAATTATACCCTTTGAATAGATAGTGGACTGTTTGCAAGGTTAATTGCATGAAATTTTATTGAAATTTTAAGGTTATAATAGTAATTTATGAAATTAAGTAAAATGTAAATAAAATAAAAAGGCAAAATGGCTATCATCTTTTTATTTCTTCATTCAAAAAATCGATTACATCATTTTTTAGAAAAGAAACCTTCAGCCATGCTAGGTTTCACCGATTAAGTAAGTAAATCTTGCTTGTTTTTAGTAATTGTTATGTTTTTGAGCTCGTATTAGTTTAATCTACCTAACTTAGGGACTAATTTGTAAAACTATCAAATGTTATGGATTGTGCCATTGATGGATTTGAGTTGTTCTTGAAGTTTTATAATAGATTATTAAGCTTGGTTGCTAAATTAGAATATTTTGTAAAGTAGTTTTTGTTATTTTTAATGTTCAAGAATTAAAATGTAAAAATAGTAAAAGTACAAGAAATTGATGAAAAATAAATGAATGAACATGAAATGGTATGTTAGTATGAATTAAATATGGTAGGTGAAATTGAATGCAAAATATTTTGAATGTGTAATGATGCATAATTGCTTATGTTGTATAACTTCATATTCCTATGTCCTTGATGTTTTCATAACTACTTGATGCATGAATGTATGATACTAACTTAGGTGCAAGTGATATGGTTGTGTGATGTAATAGGGCAAATGGCATATTAAGCAAGTTTGTGTAAAGGGTAAGGAAGTAAAAGTAACATGTTAAGTTGGTATGGCTTATAAATGGTTGTTTTGGTAATGAATAACATGAACATTATATAGTGATTTGTATGTGATACTTTAATGTGTTTTAATGAATAAAAATAGCTTATGTTAGTTGTCCTAAAGTGTATTTATAGACTTGTGAACATGTGAGATAAACTGGGTTAGGTACTTGTGCATTTGGGTGAGGTACAAGGATGAATTTGGACATTTTTGGGCACACACGACCTGGCACTCGGGCTAACACATGGCTGTGTGTCGCACACAGTTAAGCACATAGACTTGTGCCCTGAACGTGTTTAGGTGTAATTTTCACACGAGCTGACACATGGCTTACAACACGGTCATGTGAGGATATTTCCAATTTTACACGGTCAAGCAGGCAACTTACTACACGGTTGTATGGAGTTGTTTCGAAAGGTACATGGTCGGCCACACGGGCGTACCCCTGCACCACACGGCCTGAGCTGAGTCACATGACCTGGCCACACTGCCGTGTGAACCTTGTCTGTTTAAAACTTTTAAATTTTCCTAAACTTTCTTATTTGCTTTGAAATGGTCCCTGATTGTTTTTGAACTATTTTTAAAGCCTAGTTGGCTCGATTTAGGGCTCATAAGTGTATGTTTACTTCGATCTAAATTATTTTAAAACAAGTATTCCTAATTATTCTAGTGAACTTGGTGCTATTGTTACTGAATGTTCTGAAACGTGCAGTGTGTAACACCCCTCACCTGTATCCAACACTGAAATAGGGTAGAAGGCATTACCGGACTTATAAACAAGCAATCATACAAAATTGAGACGTAAATTTTCTGTCCAAAATTAAAAATTTTCACATACATTCATATCATCCCTAAAACGAGCCTATGAGGCCCAAAACATACATTAGAAGCGATTCGGGACTAAACCGAGAACTTTAAAAAATTTCACAACACTTAGAATTTTTTTTATGTTTTAAGGGCCACACACCCGTGTGGCTTAGGACACTCCTGTGTGGCTTGGGACACACCCGTGTGGGTAGGCCGTCTGGTCACACACGCCGATGTCCCTAACTCGTGTAACTCTCTATTTGTCACCCAAGAACAAATTGAATACACACGGCCAAGTCACACGCCCGTGTGCTAGACCATGTGGTTGATTTAATTTTCATAATTTTTCATAAAATAGTTGCAGAATTCACATGCCCAGGGCAAATGCTCATGCTTGAGGCCATGTCATCCACACGGCTGAGACACACACCCGTGTGCTAAATTCTGAGCATTCTGTTTTGCAACAATTAAGGTGTAGGGGACACACGGCCAGAACACACGCCCATGGGGCAAGCCGTGTGTCACACACGGCCTAGACACACTCCCGTGTGTCTACCCGTGTGGACAAGAACAAGGCTATTTACCAAGCCATTTTGTCACTCTTCTATGCACACACCTACACAATAAAATATAACACCATTCCAAGCAATTATATTCAACCAATTCAGCCGAAAACTAGACATCCACACATCATTCACATGCTACCATGTACCACAAACAAACATCACATACTAACCAACTTAAACCATGCAAATTTCCACATCCATGAAAACATCATCATATGCATATATACTTAAACCAGTATTAGCCAATTTCAATGGCCAATTACGAAATGAATTATCAACCAATATAGGCCAACATATTAGGCCAAATAAATTATGACACATAACAAAATAACCAAGTCCCTATATATGCCATAACTCGAAATGCTAAATTCTTTGGTACCTCTAATCCCCGAGCTGGCTCGGTGATACTATAAGACAAGGGAAAAGAAAGGGGAGTAAGCTATAAAGCTTAGTAAGCTCCCTTGCAAATAATAAGCATTATAAACTCACATTTAACATACAATTAACTTGAAGTAAATTAACATAATGTCATTATAAATCTCATAATCAAACTTACTCACACAACCTTACCGAGGGATTCATCACATATCGAGCTCATTAAGCATGAGTTTTATGTACATACCTGTGCCAATTTACAACATACGACAGTCTTTCACAACTTTGACATTCTCGTTGCATTTCCCGTTGAACCACTTGGAATACTAAAGGATACTTGGGACTCTCACACAATCATACCAATGCCATATCCTAGATACGGTCTTACATAGGATCTTTTATCGATGCCAATAGCCCAGCTATGGTCTTACACGAATCCTCATATCGATGCCATATCCCAGATATGGTCTTATGCGTAATCTCAAATAACCCTAATATCATGACATTGGTCAAAAATCCTATCTATTCCTAAGGTTCAACCGGGATTTCTTACTTATCAAACTTTTTCGATCACGTTCAAGAGCAAATCATAATTCATACAATATTAATGCAATTAAATCATAAATAACAATGCATTATTTACATACGAACTTACCTCGGTACAAAATTAGTAGGAAATGGACCTAATCGTCAAATACTTTGTTTTTCCCCTGATCTAGGTCCGAACCTCGTTTCTCTTGATATATAATAGAAAATTTAACTCATTTATTAATCACATTACTCAATTCAGTCCAAAACTTATATTATCAAAAAATTACATTTTTACCCCTAAACTTTGACATATTTACATTTTAGTCCTTAGGCTCATAAAATGAAATCTATTCAATTTCATCAAGACCCAAGCTTAGCCGAACCTCTTTCATGCTTATAACAGCTTACATTTTCCATTTAATCACACTTTTATACACAGTTTGAAATCTTTTTACAAATAGGCCCTTTTGACATTTTCATTAAAAATCACCTAGCAAAATTTGCATAATCTACCATTAGACATAAAAATACACAAATATCTAACATGGGTCAAACCCTAGACCTCTCATCTCTCAAATTAATGGTAGAAATAGATAGATCGAGTGATAACGATTTCAAAAATGTAAAGAGCATTAGAAACGGGGCAAGAACAGACTTACAATCGAGCTTGAAAAGTAGCAAAACCCTAGCTATGTCTCCCTTGCAAGTTTTGTCCAAGCATGAAGAAGATGGACTAAATTTTGGCTTGATTTTTGGTTTTTAATTCATTTAATTACCAAATGACCAAAATGCACCTTTCTCAAAACACTAAAATTCTCTTACCTCTTGTCTATTTTTGTCCAACTTAAAGTAAAATGGTCTAATTACCATCTAAGGACCTTCAATTTAAAGTTTCATAACAATTAGACACCTCTAGCATGTAGAACTCAACTTTTTCACTTTTTACAATTTAGTCCTTTTGACCAAATTGAGTGCCAAAACGTCAAAATTTTCGAATGAAATTTTCACGAAATCATTTTGTAAAACTGTAGACCATGAAAATGTAATAAAAACAAGTTTTTCTACATCGGATTCATGGTCCCAAAATGAATGTTCTGACCAGGCCCAAACTCGAGCTGTTACAACTCTCCCTTTTAGGGATTTTCGTCCCCGAAAATCTTACCAGAAAATAGGTTCAGGTACTGTTTTCTCTTAGCATCCTCAAGTTCCCACGTAGCCTTTTCAACCCCATGTAGTTGCCATAACCCTTTCACTAGGGCTATACTCTTATTTCTTAACTGTTTAACTTTCCGAGCTAAGATCTTGATCAGTTCTTCACCATACGTTATATCCGGTCGAATCTCAATCTCTGATGGAGAAATCACATGTAAGGGATCTGATCGATAACGGCGCAACATCGACACATGAAACACATTATGAATCCTTTCCAACTCTGTTAGTAAAGCTAATCGATATGCCACTGGCCCTATTCTTTTGATAACCTCATATGGCGCAATAAAACGTGGACTCAGCTTGCCTTTATGGCCAAATCTTAGAATCTTCTTCCACAGAGATACTTTCAAAAATACTTTATCACCAACCTAAAACTCAATCTCTTTTCTTTTCAAATTCGCATACGACTTTTGTCGATCTGAAGCTGCTTTCAAGCAATCACGGATTACCTTTACTTTTTCTTCAGTTTCTCTAAAAAATTCAACCCTGTGAATCTGTCTCTCACTAAGCTCTATCCAATACAAGGGTGTTCGGCACTTGTGACCATAGAATGGCTCATAAGGTTCCATTTTTATACTCGACTGAAAACTGTTGCTATAAGCAAACTCAACTAGCGATAGATATTTTTCCCAACTAACTTCGAATTCTAGAACACAACATCAGAACATATCTTCGAGTACCTGAATCGTTCTTTCAAACTGACCTTCGGTTTGCGAATGAAATGCGGTACTGAAGTTCAACTTTGTACCCAAAGCTTCTTGTAACTTCTTCCAAAATCTCGAAGTGAACCTTGGATCTTTATCCGAAATAATAGACATAGACACTCCATGCAATCTCACAATATCTGAAATGTACAAATTCGACTAACTTATCAAGTGAGTAGTCAGTACGTGCTAGAATAAAATGAGTCAATTTCGTCAATCTATCAACAATGACCCAGACAACATCTTTCTTTTTCAAAGTCAAAGGCAAACCAGTTACGAAGTCTATAGTAATTCTATCCCACTTCCACTCAGGTACCATCACTGGTTGAAGTAAGCTCGAAGGCACTTGGTGTTCGACTTTCACTTGTTGAAAAATCAAACACTTCGAAACAAACTCTGAAATATCTTGTTTCATACATGACCACCAGTATAATTTCTTCAAATCATTATATATTTTTGTACTACCCGAATGCACAGATAAACAACCATTATGTTCTTCATGAAGAATTTTTTGAATAAGTTCATCATTTTTCGGTACACAAATTCTGCCTTGGAACATTAAACAATCTTCGGATCCGATATGAAAATCTGAGTCACTACCCGATTCACAATAAAATCTTTTTGGCTTGCAAATCACTGTCACATTTTTGAGCTTCGCAAATTTGTTGAAGAAACAATGGTCTAATTCTCAACTCAGCTAGGATTGAAACGTTATCGGACAAAGTCAACCACGTGTTCATCGTTCTCAAAGCAAAAAAAGTCTTTCTAATCAATGCATCGTGGACCACATTTGCCTTACTTGGATGGTAATCAATTACTAGCACATAATCCTTTAATAACTCGAGCCATCTCTGTTGTCGCAAGTTCAAATCTTTCTGAGTCATCATGTATTTTAAACTCTTATGATTCGAAAAGACATGACATTTCTCACTGTACAAATGATGTCTCCAAATTTTCATAGCAAACATAATAGCGGCTAATTCCAAATCATGCATTGGGTAATTCTTCTCGTACGATTTCAACTGTCTTGAGGCATAATCTATCACTTTGCTCTCTTGCATCAACACGCATCCTAATCCATTCAGTGACGCGTCACTATAAATTACGAATTCTTTTCCCAGTTCAGGTTGTACTAAAACCGATGCCTCAGTCAATAATGTTTTCAACTTCTCGAAACTTAGCTGACATTTTTCAGGCCATTCAAACTTAACATCATTTTGCAACAACTTGGTCATAGGAGTAGCAATCATCAAAAATTGTTTGACAAAATGTCGGTAATAACTGGCTAAGCCCAAAAAGCTTTTAACTTCAGACACATTCCTCAGCTGTTTCCAATCAATAATAGCCAAAATCTTACTTGGATCAACCCGGATACCATCACCTGAAACAATATGTCCAAAAAATTTGACTTCTTAGAGCCAAAACTCACTTTTACTAAATTTAGCAAACAACTGCTTATCCCTCAAAGTTTGTAATACAGTCCTCAAGTGCTTGGCGTGCTCAGACTCGTCTCGAGAATAAATGAAAATGTCATCAATAAACACAAACACAAACTTGTCCAAATACGATCGGAAAATTCTATTCATCATGTCTATAAAGACAGCAGGTGCATTTGTTAATCCAAAAGGCATAACAAGGAATTCATAGTGTCCATACCTTGTTCTAAAAGCGGTTTTCGGTACATCTGACTCTTTAACTCTCAACTGGTAGTAACCAGATCTCAAATTAATCTTCGAGAATACTGTTGCCCCTTTCAACTGATCAAACAAGTCAACAATCCTCTGTAAAGGATACTTGTTCTTTATAGTCACCTTGTTGGGTTGACGGTCGTTGATACAAAGCCTCATGGATCAGTCTTTCTTCTTTACAAATAACACGGGAGCACCCTAGGGAGAAAAACTCAGTCTGACAAAACCCTTATCCGTCAACTCTTGCAACTGAGCTTTTAATTCTTTCAATTTGGTCGGGGCCATCCTATACGGAGCAATAGATATCAGCAAGGTCCCTGGTACTAACTCAATACCAAACTCGACTTCTCTAACTGGTGGTAACCCGGGCAACTTTTCCGGGAAGACATCTGGATATTCACATACTATCAGCACTGATTCAATTTTCAATTCGGACACTTTTGTATTCAACACATAAGCAAGATACACTTCATAGCCTTTTCTTACATATCTTTGGGAAGACATCGAAGAAATCACAACCAGTAACTCACCCGACTCATCTGAATCAATCTTGAGAGTTTCACCATTTTCACATTTCAGTTCAATAATCTTTCTTTTATAGTTCACTACGACATCATGCAGTGTCAACCAATCCATGCCGAAAATAACATCGAATTCATCAAATGGAAACAACATTAAATTAGTCGGAAAACAATGAGTTTGAATCATCAAGGGACAATTCTTGCAAACTTTATCAACTAATACATATTTTCCTAAAGGGTTTGACACTCTAATCACAAACTCAGTAAACTCAACAGGCAAGCTCTTACTAGTTACCAATTTTACACAAATATAAGAATGGGTCGATCTAGGATCAATCAATGCCACTACATTAGTATTATAGAGAGAGAAAGCACCAGTAATAACATCGAGAGATGTCACTTCTTTGCGAGCACGGATGGCATAGGCTCTACCAGGTGCTCGAGCTTCGGATCTCACAGTTGTATCCTTCGTCACACCTTTACTACTAGCTCTATTTCCGGTATTCCTCGGTGGCCTACCCTTATTAGTAGTATTACTCGGCCTCACGCTCTGAAAATTTTCTTTCTCTGCCATTTCAGGGAAATCACGGATAAAATGCTCCTGAGAACCACACTTTGTAACACCCCTTACTCGTGTCTGACACCGAGACAAGATACGAGGCATTATCGGACTTATACATAAGCAAACATACAAAATCGGGCCATAAAATTTTGTTCAAATTAAATTCATTCATACATATGCAGATTGTCCCTTATATAGGCCTACGAGGCCCAAAACATAATCGGGAGTAGTTCGGGACTAATCCGAGAACTTTAGAAAACTTTGGGAACACTTAGAGAAATTTTCATGAAATAGGATCACACGCCCATGCGGGTAGGCCTTGTGGTCACACACGCCCGTGTGGCTTGGGACACGCCTGTGTCCTAAGCCCGTAAAATTCTCCGTTTATGACATCATCAACACAATTAGGGTCACATGGCTAAGTCACATGCCCGTGTGCTTAGGCCGTGTGGCGAATTAAATTCCAAAAATTAAGTGCAGACTTCACACGGCCTGGGCACACGCCCATTTCTTGAGGCCGTGTGATAGACACACGCCTGTGTCTCTGCCCATGTGTTTACTAATGGGCATACTATTTTGCCTAATTAGGGTACAGAGGACACAGGACCAGATCACACGCCCATGGGGTAGACAGTGTCATACACGGCCTAAACACATGCCCGTGTGTCTACCCGTGTTGACAACTTTAAGGCTATTTTCCAAACTACTTGCCACCTTTAAAAGCTCACTCACTTATACATTTTTGATGGCATGCAGCATAACATATTTAGTCACTCAAATACTTACAATCATGATTAATCCATGACTTGTAATGTCAACATGTCACATGCTCAAACCATTATGCTTTCAAATGGCATTCCACACCAATTTCATATTTATGCAACCTTAATAACCTACTTTCAGGTTACCCAATTGTACCATAGCTATGTTCATACCTATTAGTCCCAATTCATTTATTAAGCATATATGTTGTCTATCACAACCATTACCAACAAGCAACCATCAACCACATCACAAAGTATAAACACATTGCATGCATGCATAAACAATTAGGGTTACAACCCAAGAACCAAATATAAGCCGCATCTCATGGCCTTATACAAAATGAATTAATATCATCACAAGCCAACACATTTGGCTAAACCAATATGACATATAACAAAAGACCAAGTCCCTATACATGCCATACTCAAAATACTTAGATTTACTATACCCAAAAGATTACATTGATAGTGTGAATTGGGCTCCGACGTCCTTCGATCCCCGAGCTAGCTTGGCGACACTATAAAAGATGGAAAGGAATGGGGTAAGCATTAAAGCTTAGTAAGTCCATATGCAAATAACATGATATCTAAACAAGTAATTAACATAGATTTAACATAGTGAACATAATTTATAATTCATCAAATCATTTAAACTTACTCATCATATAAACAACTTTGTCATAAGTTCATCACATACCAAGGCATTACTCATGAGTTCGGTATACATACCTGTATCAACTCATAACATAATGTCTTACTCATTCTTCTCATTGACTTACCCATTGGGTTTTTTTTCAAGCTACTCGATAATTTACCCGTTGGACACTCAAAATACTATTTGATACACAGAAAGCTCGCATATAAGTGCCACATACGTAGCTAAAGCTACCTCATATCACATAACACATAAAAGCTCATTTTCGAGCTACTCACGGGTCTGCTCACACAAGATGTCAGTCAGGACATAGCTACACTGGCTGCTCACACAAGCTGTCAGGTATCTGCAACACATGCCGGACTATCCAGCCACCGGTAGGATGTACAAGACTAGCACCCTGAACCACATAAACATATCTCATGAGCTCATAAATCACATGATTTCTAGTGACATGTCACTTGTATCCTAAACTATTCCTAATATTCAAACGGGATTTTTTTATATCACATTTCTGTCAAGCTTGCTTATAATGTCAATCTCAATGTCTACAATACTCATCACTTAATCGTGGAGCAATCAAAGCATAACTCATAATAGTATTGAACAATTTGAATTTGTAACACCCCGAACCCGAAACCGACACCGGAGTCAAACACGAGGTGTTAACTGACTTTAACCCCTTATAAAATTTATTCATCAATTAATTTCACTCCTACTATTTTTAGTGATTTTTCAATCTCATGACACTGCTGCTGCCAGCATCTGTTACGAAAGTAACTAGGTCCATTTCATGCCTACCCTTGATCCAACTCAATCGAACATTCGTGCCATTTTCGCATGGCTTAAAGTTTACATGCCAAAGTTCAAACACAACGTAATAGCTTATACATGCCAAAATGTTCTTCTAAGCCAACTAAGAAGAAAGTACCAAAACTTGCTATCCGGTGTGATGACTTCGATGACGGCCTGACCCCGCAAAAAATAGATGAGTCCAAGCAACCTATAATGGGTGACAAGGAAACACCGAGTGAGTTTATAACTCAGTAAGTCATAAGCAATGTACTACCATCCATCAATAACATTATCACAAGAGGAAACAAAATGGAACGAGACAATTTACTCCATCCATACCGTAGTTCCTCCCACCTATCGATTCAATTTCATATCAATTCATGCATTCACATTCCATATACTCATCAATAGAACATTGAAGCATTTTCATAAATCAATTTATTTTCGTTACAATCAAACGACTAAACGGCCTTTCACCCATCCTACGATAAATTTTATGTACGTGACTTCAAGTATAGTTGTCACATAGGTTCAAACTTACCGAGCTCAACACCAAGTATAAGCATAGCACCTATTAGCTATGTACTCAAGACACTTACCCGATCCGCTGTCCGCGATCGACTCAATAGTGTCGCACACATAGTGTCCATAATGATTCACGAATGTATATTGAGTCTGCACACTCAGTGCTATATAATCAACTCGCACACTTAGTGCTACGTAATCAAATCGCACACTTAGTGCTACATAGTCAAACTCGCACACTTAGTGCCGCATGGTCAATTCGCACACTTAGTGCATCATATTCATTTCGCACACTTAGTGCAACATAGTCAAATCGCACACTTAGTGCTGTACAATTTAATCCCGCGCACTTAGCGCCAATCTCATGGTCATAAATGGTTATACCCGCACGTTTAGTGCCGAGATCAACAACTCAGTACATCTTACCTCTTTTCTTTTCATTCAACAATTTCATCATCACATACGTTCATGCATATATATATGTATATTTCTTCATTCCATTCAGCATCAATACATAAACATTATGACCATTTGAAATAATACCAACTACATGCTTAATGACTTACCTCGTGTTGGGTAAGACGGTTCCAACTCGGCTACTCGATGACCTTTTCTTTGCCTTTGCTCGATTCACCTCCTTTAACTCCTTGAGCTAAATCAAACAAATTTGACTCATTAAAGTCTCATTTTGCTAGCTTATGGCCGAATATGAAATGGTCATATGCATTTTTAATCACATCAAATGATTCAATACAATTCACTCGAACATCAAAAGAGAACCTCAAGGTACTTAGTCCATATACACATTAGACATTAGAGTCACATATGTACGAATTCACGAATCGCATTCGACATATTAGCTAATTTTCCCTTTAGCCGAACCTTCTAAGTCAAGATAAAGCCATCAACATGCTTACCTTTGGCCGAACATACACATCAACTTAGGTGCTCATTTATGTGGCCGAACACAGACATGTCTATGTTAAGGCCGATTGCAACACTCAATACATTCTACAAGTATGGACACTTGCATTGACTAAACACCATTTCTATTATTTTCACTCCAAAGCCGAATGCCTCTCAAGCCCTAAGCTCATGATCCTTTCATCATTAAGCAAGTGTTATAGCACAACTAACATCCATTTTCAATTTTAACACCAACATAAAAATATTAAACATGAAAATCCATAGCCGAAACCTATACATGACATTACTCATTCCACCCATCGAAACAATATTTGTTCAAGACATCAAGCATTTTTATTTGGGTATTACATATATGAGCATTTAGAATTTATATTTTTAGCAAGATCAATTTCTTTCCTCAACACATTCTTCATCAAAACTTAAAGGAAGTAATCAAATTTCCTTCTTTAATAGCCATAGCCGATTGCTCCATCCATCCATCAAAGTTAAAAATTTTGCATGGTCTAAGTAAGAACCATGATAATTAACCTAAAACAAGCTAAAATTTCACAACTTTAACACAATATACTAACCTTATTAAGCATTCAAATGGCCGAAAGTTCTTTGCCCCTATTCCTTCCTTCACATTCGGCTTAGAAGAAACAAAGATGAACACTTAGTTTTCTTCATCCATCCCCCCCTTCTCAAGCTTCAAGTGACCGAATGTTTTTGCCCCAATTCTTTCTTTCAATCCGGCCAAGAAGAACAAAAAAAAACACAACTTGTTTTTCTTTCTTCCTTAGAACATTCGGCCAAGGGGAAATGAAGAAAGATGGACACTTTTTTTTTTGTTTTTCCTTCTTACTTTCACGGCAATGAGGAGGGGAAGAAACAATTACACACATCCTTTCCTTTTTCCATTTCTTTATTTCCCCATACTTCTTATTATATTTTATCCTACATACCTCACTAGGCCAACATGTTCCCAACATGTTTCCACCCATAGCATGGCCGGCCACTACTTATTAGGAGGGGGAATTTGACATGCAAGTCCCCCCCTTTTTCCCACATGCACTAATAGGTCCTTACGCATTGACCTATCACATTTTAAAATTTTCTCACACAAGTCCTATTGACTTAATTCACATGCAATCGACTAAATCGAAGCTTGAAATTTTCACACATTTATAGTTACATATTCTAGACAATAAATATCACATTCAAACATTTCGGTGACTCGGTTTAACGGTCCCGAAACCACTTCCCGACTAGGGTCAATTTTGGGCTGTCACAACTCTCCCCCACTTAAGAAATTTTCGTCCTCGAAAATCTTACCGGTAAATAGGTTTGGATATCGTTCTTTCATCGAGCTCTCGGGTTCCCAGGTTGCTTCCTTGATCCCGTGTTTGAGCCATAACACTTTTACTAGGGGAACTCTTTTGTTTCGCAACTCCTTCACTTCACGAGCTAGGACACGCATCGGCTCTTCTTTATAACTCATATCAGCCTGAATTTCAACCTCCGACGGACTAATTATGTGCGAAGGATCAGATCTATAGCGCCGAAGCATCGAAACATGAAAGACGTCGTGAATCTTTTCTAGTTCAGGGGGCAAAATCAATCCATATGCAACCGGCCCCACTTGTTCGGAAATTTCGTACGGCCCAATGAATCTCGGGCTCAACTTGCCTTTACGGCCAAATCTGAGTACCTTCTTCCAAGGTGACACTTTAAGAAACACTTTATCTCCCACCTGATATTCAATGTCCTTTCGTTTTAAATCCGCATACGATTTTTGACGATCTGTGGCTACCTTCAGACTTTCGCGGATTACCTTTACTTTTTGTTCGGCATCTTTAATCAAATCAACTCCGAAAATTTTACTTTCACCGAGCTCGGTCCAAAACAATGGTGTACGGCATTTACGACCGTACAAAGCCTCGTAAGGTGCCATCTTAATACTTGATTGAAAACTATTGTTGTAAGCGAATTCAATCAAAGGTACATACCGTTCCCATGAACCACTAAACTCAAGGATGCAGCATCTCAGCATATCCTCGAGTATCTGAATTATCCGCTCGGATTGACCATCGGTTTGGGGATGAAAAGCGGTGCTAAAATGCAGCTTGGTACCCAAAGCTTCTTGCAATTTCTTCCAAAATCGTGAGGTGAATCTCGGATCTCTATCCGACACGATAGAAATAGGTACTCCATGTAATCTCACAATCTGAGAGACATACAATTCGGCTAGTTTATCCAATGAAAGATCCGTACGCACGGGGATAAAGTGAGCCGACTTAGTCAGCCTATCAACAACAACCCAAATCGCATCCTTCTTACTTGCGGACAATGGCAGTCCGGACACAAAGTCCATTGTGACTCGGTCCTATTTCCACTCGGGTATCATGATCGGCTGAAGTAACCCTGAAGGCACTTGATGTTCCGCTTTCACTTGTTGACATATTAAACATCTCGAAACAAAGTCGGAGATGTCTCGTTTCATACCATGCCACCAAAACCGACGTTTCAAGTCGTTGTACATTTTCGTGCTCCCCGGGTGAATTGACATTCGGCTACAATGGGCTTCGTTCAGAATCATCGGAATGAGTTCCGAATTCCTTGGAACACACAAACGACTTCTAAACCTCAAACAACCATCATCATCAATCTGAAACTCCGATTCCTTGTTCGGAACACACTCAGCTCGTTTTGCAACCAATTCATCATCGACTTTCTGAGCTTCACGAATTTGATGAGTCAATAATGGTTTGGCTTTTAATTCAGCTACTAACACATTGTCAGGTAGAACAGACAAGTGTACATTCATCGCTCGCAAAGCAAACAGTGATTTCTGGCTTAAGGCGTCCGCAACCACATTAGCCTTTCCCGGGTGGTAATCAATGACAAGCTCGTAATCTTTCAACAACTCAAGCCAACGTCTTTGTCGCAGATTCAAGTCTCGTTGAGTCATCAAATATTTGAGACTTTTGTGATCCGAAAACACATGGCACTTCTCACCAAACAAATAATGTCGCCATATTTTCAATGCAAACACAATGGCGGCTAGTTCGAGATCATGGGTCGGATAATTTCTCTCGTGTGGCTTCAATTGTCTCGACGCATAGGCCACAACTCGACCTTCTTGCATCAACACGCAACCCAACCCAAGTAGGGATGCGTCACTATAAATGACAAACTCTTTACCCGATTCGGGTTGCACCAAAATTGGAGCTTCAGTCAAATGAGTTTTCAGTTGATCGAAGCTTTTCTGACATTTCTCCGTCCATTCGAACTTAACATCCTTTTGAAGTAACTTCGTCATTGGTGTGGCTATCATCGAGAAACCTTTGACAAATCGTCGGTAATAACCGGCGAGCCCTAGAAAGCTCCGGACTTCGGTAACATTTCTCGGAGGCTTCCAGTTAAGTATGGCTGAAATTTTGCTCGGGTCAACTCGAATACCCGATGCGGATACCACATGACCCAAGAAGCTAACCTCTCTTAACCAGAACTCACACTTACTGAACTTAGCATATAACTGCTTATCCCGCAAAATTTGCAACACTTGCCTCAGATGCTCAGCATGTTCGGTCTCATCTCTTGAATAGACCAAGATGTCATCAATAAACACAACTACGAACCGATCCAAATACGGCCTGAAGATCCGATTCATCAAATCCATAAACACCGCAGGGGCATTAGTGAGCCCAAACGGCATCACTAAGAACTCGTAGTGACCGTACCTCGTTCTGAAAGCAGTTTTGGGTACGTCCGAATCTCGAATCCGCAACTGATAATAACCCGATCTCAAATCTATCTTTGAAAACACCGATGCTCCCTTTAATTGATCGAACAGATCATCAATACGTGGTAACGGATACTTATTCTTTATCGTCACTTTATTCAGTTGACGATAGTCAATGCACAACCTCAAGGTGAGAAACTCGGTCGAGCGAAACCGCTATCCGTCAATTCTTGCAACTGAGCTTTCAACTCTTTTAACTTGGTTAGTGCCATACGATACGGAGCGATCGAAATTGGCGTAGTTCCAGGTACAAGCTCAATACCAAACTCTACCTCCCGAACAGGTGGCAAACCCGGTAACTCTTCAGGAAAAACATCCGGGTATTCACAAACCACCGGCACCGATTCGGGTTTCTTTTCTAACTCCTTGTCATCAAGTACATACGCGAGGTATGCTTCGCACCCTTTCCTTACATATTTCTGGGCCAACATTGCTGATATTACAGCTGGCAACCCCCTTAAGTCCGCAGACTCAACTCGGATTATTTCGTTATTTGCGCACCTCAAATCGATAGTCTTGCTTTTGCAATTCACAACCGCATCATGCGCGGTTAACCAATCCAAACCAAGAATAACATCAAACTCGTCGAACGGCAAAAGCATCAAATCGGCCAGAAAACAGGATTCTCGGATTATTAGAGGGCATCTCTTACACACTTTATCAACAAGTACGCATTGACCCAAAGGGTTTGATACTCGAATTACGAGCTCAGTAGACTCAACAGGTAGAGTCTTACTGGTTGCTAAGGTTTCGTATACATATGAATGAGTAGAACCAGGGTCAATCAATGCAATCACATTAGTATCAAAGAGAGTGAAGGTACCAGTGATGACGTCGGGGGAGGATGCCTCCTCTCGTGCGCGAATGGCATATGCTCTAGCAGGAGTACGGTTCTCGGTGCGATCGGCCGTATCAGAGGCCCCCCTCTGACTACCACCCCTGCCTCCTAAAATTCTCGGTGGTCTACCTCTAGATGTCACTCCACTAGGTCTTGCACCTTGAATCTTATTCTTCTCATCCAGCTCCGTGCAATCTCTAATGAAGTGGTCCTTCGAACCGCATCCGTAACAGGCCCTGCTAGTAGACTTGCCCCAACATTCACCTAGGTGTCGTCTTCCACATTGGGGACATTCAGGTTTCTCGTGACGATTATTGCCCACACTAGCTACCGAAGTAGCTCAGGAGCCCATCGATGGTCTTGCCCTGATGGAAATTCCCGCAGTCGCCCTCGACTTATTAATGTCCTCCCTGAACTTCTTTACAGCTGAGAACGGAGCTTTACCCGTCGATCTTTTACGATAATCTCTAGCTTCAATTTCAGCCTTCCTCTTCTCCTTTCCAAGTTCTTCTGCCTTGCAGGCTCGTTCGACTAGTGTTACGAATTCTTTTATTTCCAAAATACCCATTAGTAGCTTTAAATCTTCATTCAATCCTTCCTCGAACCTTTTGCACATAGCAACCTCATCAGCTACACACTCCCGGGCATACCTACTGAGCCTTACGAATTCATGTTCGTATTCAGATACAGTCATACGGCCTTGCTTGAGTTCCAAGAACTCCTTACGCTTCTGATCAATGAACCGTTGGCTAATAAATTTCTTTCGGAATTCCGTTTGAAAGAAGTCCCAAGTTACTCGCTCGTTCGGGACTATGGAAATCAAGGTCCTCCACCAATAGTAGGCTGAGTCTCGCAACAGAGATACAGCACATTTTAGACATTCGTCAGGTGTGCATGACAATTCATCGAACACCCGAATGGTGTTATCAAGCCAGAACTCGGCCCTTTCGGCATCATCAGTTACTATGGCCTTGAACTCCTCGGCCCCACGCTTCCTAATCAAGTCTACAGGTGGCTTACTCAGCCTCACAGGATCAGCGACTGATGGCATTACAGGCTCTTGGGGTGGATTATTCAAATTTGGGAATTGTTGGACAGCCGGGTTGGTTCGGGCATATTGCGTGACCCACTCATTCATCATGGTAAAGAAGGCTTGTTTAGCCCCCTCACCTTGATTATTCGCAGATGACTGAGGTTCAACAGGCGGCGTCCCTTGTGCAGGAGCAGCCGCTACGCTCTCAACGTCATCCGCTAGGGTTCTTTCTACACCGGGATCCATTTACTAATCAAAACAAAGACATTTCAACCGTCGGAAGTCATCACACATTTAAACATTAACATTCGGCATGTATAGCTAGACTCATACGCGCTATGGTAGTCCTAGAACCGACTAAACCATAGCTCTGATACCAATCAAATGTAACACCTCGAACCCGAAACCGACACCGGAGTCGAACACGAGGTGTTAACTGACTTTAACCCCTTATAAAATTTATTCATCAATTAATTTCACTCCTACTATTTTTAGTGATTTTTCAATCTCATGACACTGCTGCTGCCAGCATCTGTTACGAAAGTAACTAGGTCCATTTCATGCCTACCCTTGATCCAACTCAATCGAACATTCGTGCCATTTTCGCATGGCTTAAAGTTTACATGCCAAAGTTCAAACACAACGTAATAGCTTATACATGCCAAAATGTTCTTCTAAGCCAACTAAGAAGAAAGTACCAAAACTTGCTATCCGGTGTGATGACTTCGATGACGGCCTGACCCCGCAAAAAATAGATGAGTCCAAGCAACCTATAATGGGTGACAAGGAAACACCGAGTGAGTTTATAACTCAGTAAGTCATAAGCAATGTACTACCATCCATCAATAACATTATCACAAGAGGAAACAAAATGGAACGAGACAATTTACTCCATCCATACCGTAGTTCCTCCCACCTATCGATTCAATTTCATATCAATTCATGCATTCACATTCCATATACTCATCAATAGAACATTGAAGCATTTTCATAAATCAATTTATTTTCGTTACAATCAAACGACTAAACGGCCTTTCACCCATCCTACGATAAATTTTATGTACGTGACTTCAAGTATAGTTGTCACATAGGTTCAAACTTACCGAGCTCAACACCAAGTATAAGCATAGCACCTATTAGCCATGTACTCAAGACACTTACCCGATCCGCTGTCCGCGACCGACTCAATAGTGTCGCACACATAGTGTCCATAATGATTCACGAATGTATATTGAGTCCGCACACTCAGTGCTATATAATCAACTCGCACACTTAGTGCTACGTAATCAAATCGCACACTTAGTGCTACATAGTCAAACTCGCACACTTAGTGCCGCATGGTCAATTCGCACACTTAGTGCATCATATTCATTTCGCACACTTAGTGCAACATAGTCAAATCGCACACTTAGTGCTGTACAATTTAATCCCGCGCACTTAGCGCCAATCTCATGGTCATAAATGGTTATACCCGCACGTTTAGTGCCGAGATCAACAACTCAGTACATCTTACCTCTTTTCTTTTCATTCAACAATTTCATCATCACATACGTTCATGCATATATATATATGTATATTTATTCATTCCATTCAGCATCAATACATAAACATTATGACCATTTGAAATAATACCAACTACATGCTTAATGACTTACCTCGTGTTGGGTAAGACGGTTCCAACTCGGCTACTCGATGACCTTTTCTTTGCCTTTGCTCGATTCACCTCCTTTAACTCCTTGAGCTAAATCAAACAAATTTGACTCATTAAAGTCTCATTTTGCTAGCTTATGGCCGAATATGAAATGGTCATATGCATTTTTAATCACATCAAATGATTCAATACAATTCACTCGAACATCAAAAGAGAACCTCAAGGTACTTAGTCCATATACACATTAGACATTAGATTCACATATGTACGAATTCACGAATCGCATTCGACATATTAGCTAATTTTCCCTTTAGCCGAACCTTCTAAGTCAAGATAAAGCCATCAACATGCTTACCTTTGGCCGAACATACACATCAACTTAGGTGCTCATTTATGTGGCCGAACACAGACATGTCTATGTTAAGGCCGATTGCAACACTCAATACATTCTACAAGTATGGACACTTGCATTGACTAAACACCATTTCTATTATTTTTACTCCAAAGCCGAATGCCTCTCAAGCCCTAAGCTCATGATCCTTTCATCATTAAGCAAGTGTTATAGCACAACTAACATCCATTTTCAATTTTAACACCAACATAAAAATATTAAACATGAAAATCCATAGCCGAAACCTATACATGACATTACTCATTCCACCCATCGAAACAATATTTGTTCAAGACATCAAGCATTTTTATTTGGGTATTACATATATGAGCATTTAGAATTTATATTTTAGCAAGATCAATTTCTTTCCTCAACACATTCTTCATCAAAACTTAAAGGAAGTAATCAAATTTCCTTCTTTAATAGCCATAGCCGATTGCTCCATCCATCCATCAAAGTTAAAAATTTTACATGGTCTAAGTAAGAACCATGATAATTAACCTAAAACAAGCTAAAATTTCACAACTTTAACACAATATACTAACCTTATTAAGCATTCAAATGGCCGAAAGTTCTTTGCCCCTATTCCTTCCTTCACATTCGGCTTAGAAGAAACAAAGATGAACACTTAGTTTTCTTCATCCATCCCCCCTTCTCAAGCTTCAAGTGACCGAATGTTTTTGCCCCAATTCTTTCTTTCAATCCGGCCAAGAAGAACCAAAAAAAACACAACTTGTTTTTCTTTCTTCCTTAGAACATTCGGCCAAGGGGAAATGAAGAAAGATGGACACTTTTTTTTGTTTTTCCTTCTTACTTTCACGGCAATGAGGAGGGGAAGAAACAATTACACACATCCTTTCCTTTTTCCATTTCTTTATTTCCCCATACTTCTTATTATATTTTATCCTACATACCTCACTAGGCCAACATGTTCCCAACATGTTTCCACCCATAGCATGGCCGGCCACTACTTATTAGGAGGGGGAATTTGACATGCAAGTCCCCCCTTTTTCCCACATGCACTAATAGGTCCTTACGCATTGACCTATCACATTTTAAAATTTTCTCACATAAGTCCTATTGACTTAATTCACATGCAATCGACTAAATCGTAGCTTGAAATTTTCCCACATTCATAGTTACATATTCTAGACAATAAATATCACATTCAAACATTTCGGTGACTCGGTTTAACGGTCCCGAAACCACTTCCCGACTAGGGTCAATTTTGGCCTGTCACAGAATTCATGTAATACTCAAACATAAAAAATATAACATAACATCACATTATTTGTATATGAACTTACCTTGGTACAAAATGATGAAAACAAGCCTATTCTTCGTAAACCTTGTTTTTCCCCCGATCAAGACCCGAATCACGTTTTTCTTGATCTATAGTGCCAAATGTAACTTATTTAATATATACATTGTTCGAATCGACCCATAACACATACTTTGGTAAAATTACCTTTTAACCCCTAACTTTTTACTTATTTACAAATTGGTCCTTAGGCTCGTAAAATGAAATGCATGCATTTTCTTCATTACCCGAGCCTAGCCGATTCATATTCCTACTCCTAGCAGCCCACATTTTTCTTCATTTCACATATTTACTACCCATTTTTACAACTTTTACAAATAGGTCCTTTACATGCATTTGCATAAAAAAATCACTTAATAAAAGATTTTAAACACACATCAAACTTTCATATTCCTCAATTAAACATTAAAATACATGCATGTCACACATGGGTAAGTTTTTGAACATGAACCCTAGCTCAAAATAATGGTAGAAATAGCTAGATCAGTTGATGACAACTTAAAAAATGTAAAGAACATTAAAAATGGGGCTAGGATGCACTTACTATTGAGCTTGAAAGTTGAAGAAACCCTAGCTATGGTGAGCATGGAAATTTCGGCTATGGCATGGACAAGTTGAGCAAATTTTGCTTGATTTTCCCTTTTTATTCTTTTATTAACCAAATGACTAAAATGCCCTTTAATGCATTTCTTTCAAATTTTCCTATGCATGCCTATTTTTGTCCAAAATTTTAGAACTTGGTTAAATTACTATTTAAGGACCTCTAATTAATAATCCATAGCAATTTCATGCTTAAAGCTTCTAGAACTCAAGTTTTTCAACTTATTCAATTTAGTCCCTAACTTCAAATTGGACACCTTAGGCATAAAATTTCTTCATAAAAATTTTACACAAACATGCATTCATATCATGGATCATAAAATAATCATAAAATAATTATTTTTACTTTAGATTTTTGGTCTCGTAATCATGTTTCGATTAGACCCTGATTCGGGATGTTACACACTTGAAACAAGCCCGGTCATTCACCCTACACTCGCCGGGATGTTTTCTTCCACAATGCTGACATTCAGGTCTATTAGGCCTTACATTACCTACACCTGCCATTGAAGTGGCTTGAGATTTAAAACTCGAGTATTGCTTCCCGTGGTCTCTATGGGAATACCCAGCTGATACATTCAAATGAGAATACATTTCTTTAAATTTCTTCGAATGAGATGGAAATGACTTAATCATCGGTCTTTTCCTCGAATCTTTAGCTTTACAATTAGTTTTCATCTTCTCCTTATTTAACACTTCGGCCTTACAGGCTCGCTCGACCAATACAAAAAATTCTTTCAGTTCTAAGATCCCAACTAACAGACGAATATCCTAATTCAATCCATCCTTAAACCTCTTGCACATAATAGCCTCAGTGGAAACACAATCTCGAGCGTATTTACTAAGCTTGAAAAATTCTCGCTCATATTCGATCATTGACATACAACCCTGTTTAAGCTCAAGAAATTCCTTACGTTTTTTATCGATGAACCGCTGACTAAATATATTTCTTTCGGAACTCCTCTTGAAAGAATTCCTATGTAACCCTCTCTTTCGGTACCACAGGTACCAGTGTATTCCACCATTGATATGTATAATCTCTCAGAAGTGAGATGGCACACTTTAAACACTCATCTGGTGTGCAAGTTAGCTCATCAAATACTTTGATGGAGTTTTCAAGCCAAAACTCGACTCTCTCGGGATCATCTTCCACATTAGCTCTGAAATCCTTAGCCCCATGCTTTCAGATCTTATTAACTGGGGGCTTATTCATTCTTACAAATTCCATACCTTGTGGAGCTACGGGAACTAGTTGAGGAATAGGTGGGGGTGGAGGAGGTTGGGCATTCGAATTTGTTCAAACAAACTCTGTATACCACTCGTTCATCATGTGGAGAAAGGTTTCCCTACCCCCTTCTCCCTAACTAATCGTTAGGGGCCTACTATCAGACGGTGCTGCCCTTTGAGTGGGAGTCGGTGCATTACTTTCAATGTCATCAACCTCAGCTCGATTGAGATCTATTTACTATATGAAAACACAATTCAAACTTGTCAGGAGTCATCACACTATCACAGTTCATTTATGGCATGTATAGTTAGACTATTACACATGCTACGTTAGTTTGAGAATCGACTAAACCGTAGCTCTATACAACTAAATGTAACACCCCTTACCCGTATCCAACACCGGAATAGGGTATAAGGCATTACTGAACTTATACACAAGCAATCATACAAAATCGAGACATAAATTTTTCATCCAAATTTAAAACTTTTCACATACATTCACACTATCCCTAAAACGAGCTTACGAGGCCCAAAACATACATTAGAAGTAATTCGGGACTAAATCCAAAACTCTAGAAAATTTCACAACACTTAGAATTTTTTTTTTGTTTTAAGGGCCACATGCCCATGTGGCTTGGGATATGCCCGTGTGGCTTGGGACATGTCCGTGTAGGCAGGCCGTGTGGTCACACACGCCCGTGTCCCTAACCCGTGTAACTCTCTGTTTGTCACCCAAGAACAAATTGAAAACATATGGACAAGTCACACGCCCGTGTGCTAGGCCGTGTGGTCGATTTAGTTTTTATAAATTTTCATAAAATAGGTGCAGACTTCACACGCCCAGAGCACACGCCTATGCCTGAGGCCGTGTCATCCACACGGCTGAGACACACACCCGTGTCGCTGCCTATGTGTTCAATTCTAAGCATTCTATTTTGCAACAACTAAGGTGCAGGGGACACACGACCGGAACATACACCCATGGGGCAAGCCGCATGTCACACACGGCTTAGACACACCCCTTTGTGTCTACCCGTGTGGACAAGAACAAGGCTATTTACCAAGCCATTTTGTCACCCTTCCATGCACACACCTACACAACAAAACATAGAACCAATCCAAGAAATACATTCAACTAGTTCAACCAAAAACAAGACATCCACACATCATTCACATGCTACCATTTACCACATACAAACATCACATACTAACCAACTTAAACCATGCAAATTTCCACATCCATGAAAACATCATATGCATATATACTTAAACCAATATTAGCCAATTTTAATGGCCAATTACAAAATGAATTATCAACCAATATAAGCCAACACATTAGGCCAAAATCAATTATGACACATAACAAAATAACCAAGTCCCTATACATGCCATAACTCAAAATGTTAAATTCTTTGGTACCCAAAATAATAAGTTGATAGTGTGACTGGATCTTCGACAACCTCTGATCCCCGAGCTGGCTTGGTGACACTATAAGAAAAGGGAAAAGAAAGAGGAGCAACATATAAAGCTTAGTAAGTTCCCATGCAAATAATAAGCATTATAAACTCACATTTAACATACAATTAACTTGAAGTAAATTAACATAATTTGATTTTAAATCTCATAATCAAACTTACTTAATCACAACTATCGAAACCTCTTTTTAAAAGATGAAGGGTATTTTGAAAATGGGAGTCGCCACCAACCTTTTAAAGTGTGATTGGATCACCTTATAAAACATTTTGGTCTACGAAATTATGAGAAAACGGGCTCGGGAGTCGGTTACGTACGAGGAAGGGTTAACACCCTCGCAACGCCAAAAATTGGTACCAAATTGAATAGTTTTGCCTTAATGTCAAAATTTTGAAAGAACTTAGAAATAAGATCCCTTTTAAAACCGTAATAATTTGTGTTAAAAAGAATCAAGATTCCTTTGCTTCAAAAGAATATAAACATCACATCCAGCATGAATGGACACGATATTCTTAAACTTTCGTAACTAAAATCATCTTGTGATTTTCAAAACTTACTTAGAAGGATATTTTAGGCATTTAGACAAACGGGAAATCGCAACCCAACATGTTAGGGCACTACTTCCCGAATTCCTAACCACCAAAAAACATTGCCTTATTTTCAAAAATCTTTTTGGATCGAATGAAATATAAAAGTTCTTTAAAGTGATGATGCATTTAACATATTACAAAGGATCAATATTAAATAAATTAACCTACATAATACCTACTTTAACATTCCATGCAAATATAATATTAAAAAAATGTTGAATAATGGCATAAATTACACAATATACGTTATCATCTTATGCATATAAATATATGTTATCATCTTATGCATATATAATCATAGATAACATAAATGTACATGCATTATCGTTACATGTAAAATACAACGTAGAGCATAATGAATAGCAATATGAATTGCATAATATATATATACAATAATATTTCGTGCAAATATAACTTAAATTAACGACGTAAATAATCAATTTTCATGCAAATATATATAAACAGTAAATGACATAAAAATATCAATTAATTTTTGAGAGCATATTAAAACGATACTAAATAAACCCAAAAGGACGCAAAAAATGAATAAACGAATTATAAACATATAAAAATAAGTCAAAAAAATGATAAAAACTAAATGTAATTAAAATTAAATGAGGAGTTTAAAAATATTTAAAACCATTGATAAATTATAAAGGAGAAAATTATATATACTATATGATTTAATAATTTAATATATATTTTATAAAATAACATTACATAATAGGAATAAAACTTTATTGTAAATTTTAGAGTATTACATACTAAATTTTAATAATGATATATAAAGATACAATGTTTAATAATAATTTACAATTTTTAAAATTATAATAAATAATATTATAATATAATAATATAATATAATGAACAATATATGTATAATAAAATGATATATAATGAGATGTATAAATTAAAGTATATAAATAATATAAATAATATAACCAATAAAACACAAATGAAAGTGAAAATAGTATGTGTAATAATTTTCATATATAAATAATATTTATAGTAAAATAAATATTGTATATTACATTTAAAATAAATAAATTATAAAGAGAGAAAAAAAAACAAAAGGATTAACATGAAATAAAAATAAAACTCTAGGGTTAATTTTAAAATAAAATGAATTTTTGGATCCAATTGAAACGCGCGTTAAAATTCGAGGGACTCACTGGGCAATTTGACCCTAATCCCAAAATGACACCGTTTCAAAATACACCTTATTATATTAGCTAGGACAAAATTAAAACAGGAATAAAAAGTCAGGGCAAAATTATAATAAAAATAAAATAAAATGACAAATATTAAAAATATGTAATGACCAATTGGGCAATTTGCCCATTTCCAAATAACGCGCGGATCCTACCCGGATCTCGGGTCAATGCGCAGATCCTAGCTTTAGAACGACGCCGTTTTAAAGCTTATTGTTTTAAGCAAAACGACGCCGTTTATATGAGGCTATAAAAGCCAAGTTTCAGCCAAAAGAAATCATTTTAGAACTGATTTGAAAAAAAACAGAAGGATTCTCTGAAAGGGGGCCGAGAGCGAACCCTCGGAGCTCTGTCGAGCCCCCGTCATTGGGTTCCCATGTGCTCACGCGCCGCCGATGACTTCGCCGAGTACGGCGGTCAGAATATGAAGCGTTTGGCCTTTTTTACAGCAAAAGGATAATCTCTTTTATTTATATTTTTTATAGTATTTTGCAGGTATGAAACATTGCTATCTAAGAAAAGAAAAAAAAATCATCTTTTTTTTCTGACAAAGTGAAGAAATCTGTAATATTCTCTTGTGCTCTTTTTTATTTCTTTTTCGTCGTCCTTTACAGATTAAAAAAGAAGGGCTTTTATAACCCTTTTGTAAATCATTACAATTTGGGAAAGAAATCTTTGATTTCTTTCCATATTTTGCTTCTCTTTTCTGCTGCGATTTTTTTC